>NW_028156104.1:0-90000 GCF_964263955.1 Coregonus lavaretus | reverse complement strand
CCACACACACACACACGCATATGCCCACACAAACACACAAACATACACACAGACAAGACAGACAGAGAAAGAGAGAGAGAGCGAACAAGAGAGAGAGAGGAGAGAGATAGATAGATAGACAGGGAGGGAGAGAGAAAGAGAGAGAGGGGGAAAGAGATAGATTGATAGATAGATAGATAGATAGATAGATAGATAGATAGATAGATAGATAGATAGATAGATAGATAGATAGATAGATAGATAGAGGGGAAGAGAGAGAGAGAGAGAGAGAGAGAGAGAGAGAGAGAGAGAGAGAGAGAGAGAGAGAGAGAGAGAGAGAGAGAGAGAGAGAGAGAGAGAGAGAGAGAGAGAGAGAGAGGTGGAAACTGAGCTGCACTTCCTAACCACCTGCCAAATGTATGACCATATTAGAGACACATATTTCCCTCAGATTACACAGACCCACAAACTATTCTAAAACAAATCCAATTTTGATCAACTCCCATATCTACTGGGTGAAATACCACAGTGTGCCAGATCACAGCAGCAAGATTTGTGACCTGTTGCCACAAGAAAAGGGCAACCAGTGAAGAACAAACACCATTGTAAATACAACCCATATTTATGTTTATTTATTTTCCCTTTTGTACTTTAACTATTTGCACACAATATGACATTTGAAATGTCTTTATTCTTTTGGAACTTTTGTGAGTGTAATGTTTACTGTCCACAATTTATTTCTATTTTTTTCACTTTTGTTTACTATCTATTTCACTTGCTTTGGCAATGTAAACACACGTTTCCCATGACAATAAAGCCCTTAAATTGAAATGTAATATAATTGAAATGTAATTGAATTGAATTGAAATGTAATTTAATTGAATTGAAATGTAATTGAGCGAGAGAGATAGCTAAATAGTAATTGCAGTTTCAAAGTTTCACCACAGAACTAGGTCAGGAACCATGACTAAGGAAGGGAGTGGTGTTTATGTGCATTCTGAGCCCATGAACACCACTCTCACATCTTGTGTATTTTACTGTCAGTGAGTGGTGATGGTGGTGTGGACTGGAGATAGCTAAACCACCATGTTACCAGATCATGGAACATTTCTGCTTCATTCATTACTGGGAATGTTGAGATACTCAATTTCCTTAGAAATCTTAGATTAATGGACAGCACGTGTGGTAGAGAGTTGCAAACAGCAGGGCAGAGATTTGTGACATGATCTCTGGGCATCTATCGGCTCAGGCTCATTTGGTGCATTTGGCAATCAACCAGTAAGGTCAAACTTCTGTGATTAAATATAACATAACTGGAGAACACAGTCGATGAGGCTTGGCGTTTCCTCTGCCAATAACTGGAGAACACAGTCGATGAGGCTTGGCGTTTCCTCTGCCAATAACTGGAGAACACAGTCGATGAGGCTTGGCGTTTCCTCTGCCAATAACTGGAGAACACAGTCGATGAGGCTTGGCGTTTCCTCTGCCAATAACTGGAGAACACAGTCGATGAGGCTTGGCGTTTCCTCTGCCAATAACTGGAGAACACAGTCGATGAGGCTTGGCGTTTCCTCTGCCAATAACTGGAGAACACAGTCGATGAGGCTTGGCGTTTCCTCTGCCAATAACTGGAGAACACAGTCGATGAGGCTTGGCGTTTCCTCTGCCAATAACTGGAGAACACAGTCGATGAGGCTTGGCGTTTCCTCTGCCAATAACTGGAGAACACAGTCGATGAGGCTTGGCGTTTCCTCTGCCAATAACTGGAGAACACAGTCGATGAGGCTTGGCGTTTCCTCTGCCAATAACTGGAGAACACAGTCGATGAGGCTTGGCGTTTCCTCTGCCAATAACTGGAGAACACAGTCGATGAGGCTTGGCGTTTCCTCTGCCAATAAACGTGCAAAAATAACAGTAGAAAAAGAAGAACAATTATATCATTTCCATATTTGTATTTAATTTTCTATAAAAGTCCAGAGTGTTGTATTCGTCCAGTCGGTTGGTTCCTCTGTTACTTGGCACAACTCGTGCTGTTTAGTTGGTTTGAATCCATCCCAGCATAATATCAGCCTCAAGTAAAAGGGCACTTGTCTTAGCTTTCACTTGCCCCTATATTTAACACAGTGACTGCAGTTTAGTCACTCAGCCCGGAGAAGGTATTTGCAATCGAGAATTTGTTTTGCACCCGTTCACACATAAAAACAGGGTCGGAAGTGTTGAGATTGGTAGAAGTGAATAAATAAAACACAAAGAAATAAACACACACACACACACACACACACACACACACAGCCTTAATGCCAGCCACAATGTGTATTACAGCTGTGTTCCGGACTACCACAGTGCATGCTGGATAAAACGACATGGCCAAGACAGTAATAACACAACCAGATGGATCATCATTCAGAGAACCATGGAGATAGACAGTCTGATAACCAATCAGAGAACCATGGAGATAGACAGTCTGATAACTGATCAGAGAACCATGGAGATAGACAGTCTGATAACTGATCAGAGAACCATGGGGATAGACAGTCTGATAACTGATCAGAGAACCATGGAGATAGACAGTCTGATAACTGATCAGAGAACCATGGGGATAGACAGTCTGATAACTGATCAGAGAACCATGGAGATAGACAGTCTGATAACTGATCAGAGAACCATGGAGATAGACAGTCTGATAACTGATCAGAGAACCATGGAGATAGACAGTCTGATAACTGATCAGAGAACCATGGAGATAGACAGTCTGATAACTGATCAGAAAACCATGGAGATAGACAGTCTGATAACTGATCAGAGAACCATGGAGATAGACAGTCTGATAACTGATCAGAGAACCATGGAGATAGACAGTCTGATAACTGATCAGAGAACCATGGAGATAGACAGTCTGATAACTGATCAGAGAACCATGGAGATAGACAGTCTGATAACTGATCAGAGAACCATGGAGATAGACAGTCTGATAACTGATCAGAGAACCATGGAGATAGACAGTCTGATAACCGATCAAATAACCATGGAGATAGACAGTCTGATAACTGATCAGAGAACCATGGAGATAGACAGTCTGATAACTGATCAGAGAACCATGGAGATAGACAGTCTGATAACTGATCAGAGAACCATGGCGACAGACAGTCTGATAACTGATCAGAGAACCATGGAGATAGACAGTCTGATAACTGATCAGATAACCATGGCGACAGACAGTCTGATAACTGATCAGATAACCATGGAGACAGACAGTCTGATAACTGATCAGATAACCATGGCGACAGACACAATCTGATAACTCATGTCCCTTTCATTAATTTGTTAACAATCATGATTTTGTAATTTATTTTATTTGTGACTGTCTGGTTTTACAATATCCTTGATAGTGTCCATAGTACAGCATGGAGCTTTGTGTAGTCTCTCTGTGTAGAATATCCCAGCAGGCCCATTGGACAGCCAACACCGGAGAAGTGAGCGATCTCTTGGGATAGGAGAGTGAAGATGCCAACCAGTGGATCTGGTGTGCCCCTCATCACCAGATCAAAGGACTAATTGACCCTTTGACACTCAACAGGGGAGAGGACAGACAGGAGAAATGCCAGATCTGTCTTTCTGCATCAGTTCATTTCCTCCAGATGTAACTAGTCTGTAACCTATATTTGGAGTATGACATTTCGATTCGTTTAATTTTTTACTGTCAAAAACGTAGTTTCCCCCCGAATTAAGCACATTTATATCGACTCGTTTCGCATCCAAATGGGACCACTTCGCAAATAAAAAGGCACCCTTTTCGTTTTCATTAACACATTTCCATTAATATCATGATGATTAATAGTGCAGTACAAAATCGACAAAAATCGAATAAATTGATCAAATAAAACAATGATTTGCTCATTTACAGTACTGACTTCATAGGCCACAAATGTGTGGTCCTAACATTCAATACAATGTGGTGAGAAGAAAACACGATAAATGCTCTGCTCAAAAATATATTTGATCAAACTTTATCAATTAATTATTGAACTATAACAGTGAGTGAGGTTGTGGTTGTGTTTTTGGCCTTAGCCTGTCCTTCTCCATAGGGTAAGATCGTCGTCTCTTCACCGCGATCTACCGTCCGTCGGTTGTTGGAAATGACTGATTGACTAACGGAACATCTTGCACTCCCATTCAAACAGTGATGAGTCAATCCCTGTGTTATATTCCAAGAGAAACCATGAAAGTAGCTGGCCTGTAAACCACAGGGAATAGCAATGATTAATGGAAAATCACTTTTGTTTCTTGTGTGTGACGGGAATCCACACAAAAATGCAAATGCATAGAAATGATCAGGTTTAGGGAACGATAAATGAAAGCCCATCTAGTGTGTTTTTTTTATTCAAACTGCTTAAATTCATGTGGTCTGACCCACCTCAATCACATATTAACTGTACACTATTTCACAATGATTAGGCTACGTTCGACATTTATCAACTAGGCTACTTCATCCAAAATAAAACCATGTCTATTTCATAATGTCTTGCACATAATAACTATATTCCTATCAGAAATCACAACAGAATAAAAAATATACACGTTGATTTTAAATTGTTTTTTAAAATGTTTTAACAAACCGTTTTTCTTGATCTTTCTGACAGGCATTTCCGACACTCCCTTCAGGCCTTCGCTCATTGGTAATCTCAGATAACGGTCCGGGTAAAGACACGCCCACTGGAGCATCAGGTCTCCTTATATACAAGCCAGAGCCGTGGTTATCAACAAGCCGCCAAGGGCAACCTCAGACTTCAGCTGCTGAAACGCCCTTTACATTACCCGCTGCGCATTACCGTGGAACACGCTTGTGCGGAGTGCTTGGATAAAAAAAGTGCGCACTACAAATATTAGTAAATAGAAGACAGCTTCCGTGATCTCCGTCTAATCTCTAGTGATTTTGGCAGAACAGAACAGAACAGAAGAGTTACCATGGAGTTGCCGGATATCCCTTTCCCTATCAGCTCTCCAGATGACTTCTACGACGACCCTTGCTTCAACACCAGCGACATGCAGTTCTTTGAGGACCTGGACCCGAGGCTCGTTCATCTGGGTCTCCTCAAGCCTGACGAACACCATCACAAAGAGGACGAGCACATCCGGGCACCGAGCGGGCACCACCAGGCCGGCAGGTGCCTCCTGTGGGCCTGCAAAGCCTGTAAGAGGAAGACCACCAATGCTGATCGCAGGAAAGCGGCTACCATGCGGGAAAGAAGGCGACTGAGTAAGGTGAACGACGCCTTCGAGACACTGAAGAGATGTACGTCCACTAACCCCAACCAGAGGCTGCCCAAAGTGGATATCCTGCGGAATGCCATCAGCTATATTGAATCTCTCCAAGGCCTGCTTCGTGGGGCCGGACAGGAGGACAACTATTACCCGGTGATGGATCACTATAGCGGGGACTCGGATGCATCCAGTCCCCGCTCCAACTGCTCAGACGGAATGGTAAGAAACTGAACTGTCAAGAATTACGCAAGAATTACGCACGAGTAATTAATTACTCATTAATATTTTGATCAAAATATGCGTTTGAATGTAATGTTTTGGTTGACACTTAACTGTTTTCAGTTTACTTATCGGTGTCATTGCTCTCTTTTAGATGGATTTTAATGGCCCACCTTGTCCACCAAGACGGAGAAACAAGTATGATAGCACCTACTTCAACGAAATACCAAATGGTAAGTGTTATTTCCAAGTAATCAACACTCATAAACAGCTTGACAGCTACTGATTAGGATGAACAATTTGTCATTATTCCGGAGTCTAAAATGGAAAACAACTACACGGTAAATTTGGAGTATATTTGGCCAAGTAAATAAAACCATTACATTATTAATAAACTACATTTTCGTTTTGCTATGATGTGGTCACTTTATATGACTTAATTCGATTAGATTTTATTGTCATAATGTTCAAACTAATAGTAAAACCCGACGCTTGTAATAAAAACCTCATATTAATTCTCATATTTTATTTCCAGATTCCAGAAACAAGAAAAACTCTGTTATTTCCAGTTTGGACTGCCTGTCAAGCATCGTGGAGCGCATCACCACGGATACCTCTGCCTGTCCCGCTGTTCAGGACGGTTCCGAGGGTAGCAGCCCCTGTTCTCCCGGGGATGGTTCCATAGCGAGTGAGACCGGAGCTCCCATCCCGTCCCCGATCAACTGCGTCCCCGCCTTGCGTGACCCAAACACCGTCTACCGGGTGTTGTGAAGTCGGGTCGGTGGACTGTATACAGTAATTGTACATTGCTCAAAACACAACTTTATTCCTTATGAGGAGAGAAAATGCCAAAGACTTGCCAAAGGTCGTTACAAGGCTACACACCAAAGAAGTTCCCATGCCGGCTTTGAAAGACAGTGTCCAATTTCTTAAAGAACCCTTGGTCTACATTGGATAATGTGTGTGTGTGTGTGTGAATGTGTGTGTGTGAATGTATTTATACTGTAGTAGGCCTATGCTATTCTAAGATAGTACAAGTCTGAATTCATATAAACGGGATACCATTCTATTTGTGATCAATATAATTTCATTGAGGGATTATGTGTAATATGATCATTTCCAGTTGGCAAGGCGGAAACGCCTGAGATAAATGAATCCGGAAGATGAGGACCATTTTGTATATGTGTAAATAAGAGCTGCTTTGCAAAAAAAAAAAAAAAAAAAAAAAAAAACGAACCACACACAGAAAGTGTATGTAATCATATTTAATGTTGCTCTTGGATTGACGTGTCAGACGTTTAACTTTATATTTATAATATCAAGAACGGAGTGAATCACATTTGAATAAATACATATTTATATATAGATTGCATTTTCTATCATTGATTTGCATGAACTATTTTACGAAATTACATCCCACTGTGCATGTAATATATTAGGCTTACTATTTCTAAAATCATTGATTTAACTTCATAATCATAGGCGACATCCTTTTGATACCGAAATAACAGTATTTGAACATCACATTATCAGTTATATTATCCATATTGTTCAAGAAGAAAATAACGCATTGATCAGCAGCAGGTAGCCCGGCTGTTAAGAGTGTTGGACCAGTAACTGAAAGATCGCTGGTTCAAACTCCGACATTGCAAAGAGACAAGGAGAAAAAGTCGCTCTGGATAAGAGCTTCTGATAAATTATTTAAATGTAAAATTCGTTTTTATCGAATGCATGATGAATTATTGCAGGGTTGTTACTAACATTTATTTCGTCTTTGACATGTTTCGCTGATAGGTCTATCGAATAAGCCTACTTAAAAAAGCCATTAGTATTTTTACCATGTCAGGGGTAATTACATCTAGGTTTACGCTTTTACAAATAGCCATCTAGGTTTACGCTTACAAATTCTCATAGAGAAACGATCAATAGGCAACATATAGATTTAGGATATCTGGAATTATAGAAAAATATATATTATTTCAAAATAAAATATAGAAATCATGGAAGACTTGTAAACCCACCTGAGGTAGGCTACTTCACTTCACAAGAGTAGGCCCAGCCAAACTATAACGCGCCAAGCTAAAGTAAATAAGATGTATTTTATTGTGCTGCGAACAGTTAACACACAACAGCAACAGACACACATGAAGCGTCACACTTTTTTTATTTACAAAAAAAAAAAAAGATCACGATGAGAACCTAACAGCAGTCCGGTGTGAGAGGACAGGACATGAGAAGAATGCGACTATGACAACATCATTCACATAATACGAAAGCAGACAGTAGGACATCCAGTGCAGCTTGTCGGTTCCATGCCGTTGGGTCTACCAGGGTTCTGGATGGCTGTGGCGGGCAGAGGCAGAGTCAGTTGTCCCTGCCGGTACAAGATGCGGGCAGCATGGCGGACGCACGCCGGTGCTGAGGCCTCTCCGGCGGGCAGTTTACTTTCTGCGGCGGGCTGCGGCTCCCTTCTTGCTGCTGCAATGCGCCAACAGTGCAAACACACGTCAGGGGTCCTGTTCTGTTATGTAGGTAATGCCCTCTAGTGTCAAGCATTGGCTTTAAACAGCACCCAATGCCATAGTCCCCTTGGTGAACCATTGTTAGTATTTATTATTTATTTCCATGTTTAGGCGAACATACCACGTGTAAATTAGAACATCCAGATAGACAATGGGCCAACATTAATTCTGAGGTCACATTATTACTACTGTGAGAGTAAATCATATTGAAAATAAGCCTATCATACAAGGAAAAATAAGTTATATTTGATTTGATTATTTGATCAAAATGTTGGACTACCTTTAAACTATCCTAGCTAGAGTGGCATGTTCAGTATGCTTTTGTAAAACACACTGGATGTCATGTTCAGTATGCTATCGTAAAACACATCGTAAAACACACTGGATGTCATTTTGACCAATGTTAAATTTAGTTTTAGTCACACATTTAGATTTAGTTGCCTGACCATGCTGCATTACAATGTCAAGCCATGCCATACTTACCTCTGAGTTATATCAGATGGCAAACTATAGCTATTTAATGTATCCCATTGAGACAAACGAGGTCAGAGAGAGATTAATATACAGTAATACTGTAAGTAGCCTATTTGTCATCCTTGAAGAATGAAAGTTCTCCACAAATGACTCATCCACACAGACTCAGACAGACAGACAGACAGACAGACGGCAAAGAAATTGAGGCAATAAATTAATGTGGGCTACAATGTTTAGTAGGCCAATGTTAAGTGCAATTAGTTCTCTTTTGATTCATCTTGAAGAATACTTGGGCCAATAAAAGAGCAAGTGGTGAAACTGTCAAGGCTTCACTTGTACTTCCAGTAGCTGGGTATGATGTGGTGAAAGTACTTCCTATTGACATATTATCCTGTTGATCCTCACTTCCTATTGACATATTATCCTGTTGATCCTCACTTCCTATTGACATATTATACTGTTGAGCCTCACTTCCTATTGACATATTATCCTGTTGAGCCTCACTTCCTATTGACATATTATCCTGTTGAGCCTCACTTCCTATTGACATATTATCTGTTGAGCCTCACTTCCTATTGACATATTATCCTGTTGAGCCTCACTTCCTATTGACATATTATCCTGTTGAGTCTCACTTCCTATTGACATATTATCCTGTTGATCCTCACTTCCTATTGACATATTATACTGTTGAGCCTCACTTCCTATTGACATATTATCTGTTGAGCCTCACTTCCTATTGACATATTATACTGTTGATCCTCACTTCCTATTGACATATTATCCTGTTGATCCTCACTTCCTATTGACATATTATACTGTTGAGCCTCACTTCCTATTGACATATTATCTGTTGAGCCTCACTTCCTATTGACATATTATCCTGTTGATCCTCACTTCCTATTGACATATTATACTGTTGAGCCTCACTTCCTATTGACATATTATCTGTTGAGCCTCACTTCCTATTGACATATTATCTGTTGAGCCTCACTTCCTATTGACATATTATCTGTTGAGTCTCACTTCCTATTGACATATTATCTGTTGAGCCTCACTTCCTATTGACATATTATCTGTTGAGCGTCACTTCCTATTGACATATTATACTGTTGAGCCTCACTTCCTATTGACATATTAAACTGTTGAGCCTCACTTCCTATTGACATATAATGCTGTTGAGCCTCACTTCATATTGACATATTATCTGTTGAGCCTCACTTCCTATTGACATATTATCTGTTGAGCCTCACTTCCTATTGACATATAATGCTGTTGAGCCTCACTTCCTATTGACATATTATCTGTTGAGCCTCACTTCCTATTGACATATTATCTGTTGAGCCTCACTTCCTATTGACATATTATCTGTTGAGCCTCACTTCCTATTGACATATAATGCTGTTGAGCCTCACTTCCTATTGCCATATAATGCTGTTGAGCCTCACTTCCTATTGACATATTATCTGTTGAGCCTCACTTCCTATTGACATATAATGCTGTTGAGCCTCACTTCCTATTGACATATTATCTGTTGAGCCTCACTTCCTATTGCCATATAATGCTGTTGAGCCTCACTTCCTATTGACATATTATCTGTTGAGCCTCACTTCCTATTGACATATTATCTGTTGAGCCTCACTTCCTATTGACATATAATGCTGTTGAGCCTCACTTCCTATTGACATATTATACTGTTGATCCTCACTTCCTATTGACATATTATACTGTTGAGCCTCACTTCCTATTGACATATTATACTGTTGATCCTCACTTCCTATTGACATATTATCTGTTGAGCCTCACTTCCTATTGACATATTATACTGTTGAGCCTCACTTCCTATTGACATATTATACTGTTGAGCCTCACTTCCTATTGACATATTATACTGTTGAGCCTCACTTCCTATTGACATGTAATCTGTTGAGACTCACTTCCTATTGACATATTATACTGTTGAGCCTCACTTCCTTTGCCTCTGAAGCAGCCCTTACAGTACACAGACAACAACAACGCAAAGCATGTGGACCAGAGCCATACTGTATAGAACTATGATTCTGATGTGGACCTTACAGTACTTCTCTCTGTTGCAACACATGATGATGATAATGTGATGGAACCGCCATAGGGAAACGTTGTTAAATACCTCTCCTCTGGTATGGTCGAGGTAAGTCACTCATTATTGGCTAGTATTGTAAGCAACGTCACTTCAGTGTTTTGCAATGGCCTACCTTTTTGCAAAAACAAAATGTCCGCCTTGTAAACCCTGTTCTAAGGACATTTTGTGTGCTTCTTAGTGGAACAGCCATGCCTTAGTGTTGCAGACGTGAGCCTTATGTGTTGACCAACACAACTATTTGTCAAGCTCTCTTCTAACTCAGACCAGAATTAAGATGTTATGACAATGCATTTCATTATTCGTTATATAGGAAATGCATCAGATCAGATTATCATGCTGTCTGTCTCTGAGGAGTAGTTTTGTCCCAAACGGCGCCCTATTCCCTATCGGCACCCTATTCCCTATGTAGTGCACTACTTTTGACCAGAACCCTATGGGCCCTTGTCAAAAGTAGTGCACTATATAGGGAATGGGGTGCCGTTTTGGGACGCGACCACCAATGACTGGGAGAGGAAGGAATGCTGAGGGAGTGGAAGGCAGTACTTACTGTTTCTGCAGCTCATCAATACGATTTCTGAGAGAGATGACCTGAAAACAACACACGAGCGTGTTTAAACCAATCAGAAGCAGTTACCAGGGGGGGCCGTTACATTTGACCCCTGACCTCTGGATCATTAGTGACACCTTTAAAGAGACAGCAGCAGTCCTGTTGCAACGACCTGTTGGGCTGAGGTGGGCAACCAAGAGCACTCTAACACACGTGTACCCACTACAGCACTAATGAATACTAGTGACTGGATCGGCTCAGTCAATGTCTTCACAGGTGTTGTAGTTGATCTGATGTCATTAAACCACAGGAGGCTTCTGAGGGGAGGACGACTCAAAATAATAATGGCCGGAACGGAGCGAATGGAATGGCATCAAACACATGGAAACCATGGAAACCATTTCACTCCAGCAGTTACCACGAGCCCGTCCTCCCCAATTAAGGTGCCACCAACCTCCTGTGCATTAAATATGAAGTCATACGTTGAATACAGGGGCCCTAAGGGGCAAAGTAGCTTTTAAAAAATGTAGTGACAGCCAAACTTGTAGCTTTCTTTTTGTATTGTTCCTGATCTCTTTCTGTCCATACAGGTTGTCAGCGTTGTGTGTTCTGCCTCTTGGTGCTCCAGCTCAATGGGAGTACAAGGCAAACGGGACAGTACAAGGCAAACGGGACAGTACAAGGCAAACGGGACAGTACAAGGCAAACGGGACAGTACAAGGCAAACGGGACAACACAAGGCAAACGGGACAGTACAAGGCAAACGGGACAACAGAGAACACAAGAAAGGCAGTGGAGGAGGTCAGTGGCGAGGCTGCATCTCCACACAGCCTCAGCAGGAAGCTCTTACTCTCTGTGGGACGAAGAGAGGACCGACTGGAAGAGACCCTCAGACTGACACAGCAACACCCACTTATCTTCAGGCAGCAGCAAGCCACCCTGATCTGAAGCAGAGGGGTACTACAATTTCTAAGCAGCACCTGTTTCATTGACTTCAGGTCCCAATCTGAAATGACACCCTAGTCGTATATAGGGCACCACATTTGGCCTTTTGGCTCTTGCTAAAAGCGGTGCACTGTACATTTGAAGGGAGTAAGGTGCCATTTTGGAGACACCAACTCATTCATTTTCACCTCACCCTCTGACTATTAACCTTTGACCTGTCCCCTTTCACCTGAGGGCAGACACTGCTGCCCCCCGTTGGGGTTTTGTTTTCCACTGTCCTTCTAAAGCATCCAGAGCCTGCAGACCCAGGACCTGTCTGTTGCAGACCCAGGACCTGTCTTTAGACCCTGCGCTCTTTAAGCCCTGGCTGCGGCTCTGTGGCTGCGACTGACCCAGGGCCTGTCCTTGGAGCATGTCTTTATTTACTACCCAATCGACTTAGCTCCTCCCCTCTCATACATAGTGTTGACCTGGAGGACATCAGAGCAGAAGGGGTTAAACCCCTTTGTCTCTCTATCTGGTGAATCTACCTACCACTGATGTAACTTTAAGGGCCGGTTTACCAGACACAGATTAAGCCTAGTCCTAGTCTAAAAAGCAAGATATGTTGAGAATCTCCAGTTACATGTGTCCGGGAAACTGACCCTAAATTAGCCTGATCGTCTTAGTAATAACTAGTTTTTTGCCTGAAACATGGTTTTCAACCGTCAGGTACTTCTTTACAGAATGAGAGGAAACGTTTACCCTCTGATTATAAATCAGTGGTCGATCAAAATAACTAAGAGCACAATAGCACAGATTTTTACACAAAAAGGGGCGGGAATATGCTTTGGTGAGTGCTCCTCTGTAGCTCCATTGGTAGAGCATGGCGCTTGTAACGCCAGGGTAGTGGGTTCGATCCCCGGGACCACCCATACGTAAAAATGTATGCGCACATGACTGTAAGTCGCTTTGGATAAAAGCGTCTGCTAAATGGCGTATTATTGTTATTGTTTCAAATGCTGATTGCTACTTTAATTTATATTTACTTCATGAATTGACTAAATTCAAAATTGAATTGACCCCGATCCATTTAGATTATAATTATTATAATTATTATAACAATAACCCAGCATTCTCCTGCCCAATGTTCCGGCACTGAGCAAATTTCAGGTCTGCTGAGCGCAAACCTGTGCAACTTCCAGGGCGCGTTTACTGTGAGCACTGAGGCTGTACCCGCTTTAAGTTACAATTTTAACAGTGGTCAAGTAGGCTACTGTGGCTATTTGATCATAATGTAGGCCTACCAGAGTGGCCTACCATCAAAAACAATAGAGAAAGTAGGTTCCATAACATTTTAACATGGAACTAGCTGTTCTATCATTTAACCTACAGTAGCAGCCAATGTGTGGTGTTCAACGTAGACCTACATTCCATGCAGTGGCGTGTATTCATGGACGCCAAGGGAAGCTAGGCTTCCCCCAAATTAAAAAACAAACAAACAAATGAAACATAAACTAATTTATCTTTCATCTCTCTGTGTTTCATAATTTTCCTTCAATTCGAAATGTTGAAGTTGAAATGGTGCTTGAATAGTGGAGGCAGCTCCCGTTTTCTTTGCAACTTGCGGTAACTCTCTGTGGTTCAAAATCAATAGTTTAGAGGTCCGAAAATGTCGGAAACATTACCTTGCTTGACCATGCGGTAGGTCATGTAACTGTCTGTTACTGTACATGCAATATGCGTCGTGGACTTCTGCAGGACAGAGGTTGCTATCTGGTTTTGTGATGAAACAAAGGTGTGGTTGAATTTATTCTGCCACTGTCTTCTTATTGTCTCGGCCTTTAGGCCTATATATCAGGGTCGCAAGGCACATGAACTAATAGCAAACAACGCAATTATCACAACACATACAGTACAACACATACAGTGTAGGTTGTAATAGGGCCATTCAGAAATGGTTTGTCGAGATCGGTGTGGAAGAACTTGACTGGCCCGCACAGAGCCCTGACATCAACCCCATCGAACACCTTTGGGATGAATTGGAACGCCGACTGCGAGCCAGGCCTAATCGCCCAACATCAGTGTCCGACCTCACTAATTATCTTTTGGCTGAATGGAAGCAAGTCCCCGCAGCAATGTTCCAACATCTAGTGGAAAGCCTTCCCAGAAGAGAGGAGGCTGTTATAGCAGCAAAGGGGGGACCAACTCCATATTAATGCCCATGATTTTGGAATGAGATGTTGGACGAGCAGGTGTCCACATACTTTTGGTATTGTAGTCTATGTAGCTACTACAGATTGCCCCTTTAAATTCTGTGGGGGGAAAAAAATCTAAAACATGTTGTTGTTGGACTTGATTGAAAAGTGAATTGACTCCAACCCTAATGTATAACAATGGTAATTTCGCATAGTATCTCTGTGGAAGAAGCGCATCGGATGTAAATGTAAAAATGCAAGCCCTCACCTCATACTTCTGCCTCTTGAGTTTCTCAATGTGTTCATACTTTTCAGACTCCAGTTGGTGCATCCATTCCCACAGATCCTTAGCCTTCTCCCTGCAAAGGGGCAAATGGTGAAGAGCAAAACATTAAGGAGGTTTGGTTAAAAACGGCACATTTCTGTGATATGAAAATGACAATCGGCAAATAAAGTATTCTCATAGTCGAGTGATGTCTCCAAGGAACCTCCTGGCTGCTCTACATCTATGCCAAACTGTTCAGGTTCACGCCCCCCTCCTTACTAACACAGAAACAAATATATCCACACTCCCACCGAAACGGATATCTTACTTCAGCTTGTCCTCGTTCAGATGGTCGATGTTGAGAGGCTTGCGTCTCTCCGCCAGGATCTTCTTCTTCTTCTCTCTCTCAGTCTGCTTCTTACCTCCTCTCTTAGTGTCAGCCTGGGGGGTGACAGAGCAACAGCAACAGGTTCAGAGACACAAATAGTCATTATATGAAATGTGAAAGTTGTACTGTATCAGTAGTGTTCTACATACAAAAGATAGCCTGGCTACCCATCCAGAAAGAGCCTGGCTACCCATCCAGAAAGATAGCCTGGCTACCCATCCAAAAAGATAGCCTGGCTACCCATCCAGAAAGATAGCCTGGTTACCCATCCACATCACTCAGGCCCAACTCCACCCCCACTACTACATAGGAAAGATAGCCTGGCTACCCATCTACATCACTCAGGCCCAACGCCGCCCCCACTACTACATAGGAAAGATAGCCTGGCTACCCATTCACATCACTCAGGCCCAACTCCACGCCCACTAATGTTTCTTCTCCATGATGAGTCTGGATTGGCTTTCCTCCCCGACTCTTTGAGAAAGCGAACACGTTCTGACCGTTCTGATTGGTCCCGGAAACCGATGGGTTGGGCCAGAGCCGGCCTACACGAATCATGAATCACGTAATTTTGACGTCAGCACAAACGACTTCTAGGATGGCAGGTTCAGACAGATGTATGGAGCGATCGATAGAACAACGGAATTCAATTCAGGATGAGTCGTCAGGCAATGGGAAATAGGGGGCCAACAGGAAATAGATCGCCATTTCAGATTTCGCCCAAGATCTGTGTTGAGCAAGAGGTTCAGAGCTACAGCTTGTAATAACACGATCTGTAACTTTAATCATGTGATGTCTTTCTGTCATATTTTCAAATACTGTTACGTTGTTATATGATGCGTGTCATTTCATGGAACCAACCAGGACTAAAGCAACCGCTAAAAACCTTAAAAAGTGTTTCCAGAAGAGCAGGTTGGCTGTGATGCAGATAGGTCCATGTTTTGCAAAGTAGTGTGCTCTGTATGTATGGAACAAGGTGGATTTTGAGAGGCGCTGGATCTGTGTTTAGCATAGTGTGTGGCGGTCACCTTACCTTCTGCAGTGAGCTGCTATAGCTGGAGCCCATGTTGGACAGAGCTGACTTCTTCTTAGCATCGTCATCAGCCTTCCTCTTTTGATCCATCTCCTCCTTCTTCAGCCTCTCCTCCTGTACAGGCAACCAGGACACCCACGTTTAAACCCCATGTTGGTAAAAAAACAACAACTAAATGACATGTTGAGTGTCCTGTGTTTGCTTGGGGAGTATAGGCTACAGACCTCACGTCTGGCCTGGCGTTCCTTGTCCTTCTCAGTGCGTACCCTCTGGATCTCGGCCCTCTCCGACCTACGTTTCTCCTGAGAGGGGAGGACAAACCACATACACAGGTCTGCCACCAGAAGGCATGGTTTACTGTAACCTTGTTGCTTGGGCTAAGGGATAGGTTGTTTACAGGTCTGCCACCAGAAGGCATGGTTTACTGTAACCTTGCTGCTTGGGCTAAGGGATAGGTTGTTTAGAGGTCTGCCACCAGAAAACATGGTTTACTGTATTAGTTTGGGCTCCATTCCTCAAGTCAAATATAGTTTCTACTCCTGTATTACACCTGGTTCTACCAGGTTTGGGGTCAATTCCATTTCAATTCCAGTCAATTCAGAAACCAGAAACCAAATTCCAACTCAAATTCCAAATGTTCCTCATTGAAGAGAATTGTAATTGTAATTGCAGAGTACTTCCTGAATTGTCTGCAATTTAAATGGAGTTGACCCCAACCCTGGTATTTACACCTATATTGACAGCAGTAAATGCCAGGTAATAATAGCTCACAATTCTGGACTTGAGGGCAATAAGCTCCTCCTCCTCCTTCTTCCTGTTCTCAAAGTGGACGTCGATCAGCCCCTGCAGCTCAACCAGGTCTTTGTTCTGACGCTTCTTATGGAGGTCCTGTTAGAACCACAACGTTAGAGAAAGATTATCTCCAGTTTAGTATCACTGTACCATACCTAAACTGCTGCTTTCTTGGCCAGGGATCACTTGAAAAAAAAAAGATGTTTTAGTTCAAGAAACAGAATTAAGGAGAAACGATTTAAAGTGCACTTACGTCAAAGTCCACCTTCTCGCCATCAGGGACCTTAGGGACTCTATGGAATGTCAAAAGATGCCACGTAAGTAGTGTCTAACGCTTTAGGACAACACAGCAATATTTACTGGGTTCTGGCGCTGCCACTATTGGTTATGTCCCTATAAAACATTTAGCATACAAGCTACAGGGTTACAAACACATGGACGCCAGGGTTACGGACTTCCGGGTCAATTCCATTTTCAATTCAGCCAATTCCCCAAGTAAACTGAAATTCCAAGCAATTTCAATTCGTTCAATTCCTCCTTCCCTTGCTTTTCAATTAGGACAATTGGAATTGGAATTTCAGTTTACTTCCTGAATTGACTGAATTGACCCCCGACCCTGATGGACACACATACACAGCTTGAACTGGTTGGTTTGACATGAATGTTGGATACTCACTTGAACTTGGGCTTCTCCTCTGTACAGTAAGAACATCGTAAAGGGGGAAGAATATATCACAGCGTTAGAGATATCACATACAGCAGATAGACAGTGACAAGGGATCTCAAGCAACAGCCCGAAATGGGGGGGCTCAGTTAATCAAGGGGACATATCCGTGTCGGACACACTTCGTGTTACGTCTTTGGGCTGCAGTTTCAGGCTACTTTTAACTTATAAAATAATAACACATTATTATTATTATTGTAGGAAAGTAAACCGTTTGTAGGTCTTACTTTCAAATGCACAATGTTAATTTGGTATGTGTTAGTGAAATAAAGTTGTCTAAACGTATAATAACAGACATGTACAGTATAAAAGTGATTATAAGGATAAGTAGGACAAGAGCAATATCTTACTATTTACTGTGTAGAATCTCTATGCTATTTATGAGTTCAATTATTTTCTAAAACCTAGAGAGAAAATTGCAACTAACTACTGCATTAGACTCTTTCTACAATCCAAGACTGAATTCTGTACTTGGATGATACATGTTAATTCTATTCCAAAAGTCATGTTGGTGGTAGAAATGTATATTAATAAGTCAGAAATTACAATGAATCGTCAATAAGTACCGAAACATCATTGTGATTAGATTTTCGGCTTGACCTTCACACTCAAACAGGTAGAAAAACACAAGCAAAGCAACAGAGAAGTACAAACTACCATCTTGTTCTCCCTCCTCCGCTGGTTTGGCAGAATGTCGTGCAGGAAGAGAAGCAGACAGAGCAGACATGAACGTAGGAGTCACTGCAGCGTTTCATATCCCTTCACCCCCTTTCTCACGCTGTCACAACAAGTCTGTTTACTGACACTTCTGACATAGGCCACTCAGGCTGTAGTTTCGCGTGAATAGACTATTCACGCGAGATTTGGTTCTTGGTTCCGATATTTACTCAGGCCTTGACTTTCATTAATTTGTTGGGAGTATGGCGGGGGGGAAAGATATTTTAACAGGAGAAAATATTTGGGCAGTATTTTGCTGCTGGAGCACATGGCCACATGGACAGCGTCTCTTTCTCCAGTCTTGAGAGATACCACAAACCTCCTGAACTGAGAGAGGAGACTGACACAGTGCAGTCTGTCCAATCAGAAGTACACATACAATTTAAAGAACTTTAATACACATACCTTCCTCTTCATAGGCCTCTGCATGCAGCAAGCGTCCAAAGCGAGAGCAGAATAGATATCAGGATCAGTGATATATACTGTACATAAGCTGTCGGTGCCTGCTGGGGTTGGAAAATTCTGGAAACTTCCGGAAATCTTCCAATGGGATTTCTTTAAAAAACCTGGAAACTTTGTGAAAGTTTCCAGAAGTTTGCAACCCTGGTGCCTGCTAGCACATTCACTGCACATTCAGTTTACTACGCACAGCTTTGCAGAGCATTCATTCACCCAAATTGAGGTGTTTATGGACAGTGCAATACATCATAAATTAGAGTAAATGTGGCAAGAAGTACAGTTCAAGAAAACAGGTGAATATGAATATTGATTATAATAATATATAATTGATATACAGTATAACATTAAATAACACCCCAATGTGAGAGCTAAAAAGTTCTTAACGGTCATCAACGTTCTACACAATTCCTTTATCATTCCTTTATAGTCTTGTAAAATAAGCTTTTCATACAAGATCTCAAAAGGGGCAAAGAAAGATCCTTTACATGAAGAAACGTCATCCTTCATCCACGCCATTATGGTAATGACAAGCCCAGTACAATGAGCATTATGGAGTGGGGGACTACTTCCTGAACATCATCTCTGTCATGGTGAAATGAGGATGATTTAGGAAGAGCAACAGAGCTGGATGAAAAGAAGACCTTAATCCACATAAAGTCATCAGGTTATTTTGGAGCAGGATTGAAAGATAATAATCAGGTTACTTTGGAGCAGGATTAAAATATAATAATCAGGTTACTTTGGAGCAGGATTAAAATATAATAATCAGGTTACTTTGGAGCAGGATTAAAATATAATAATCAGGTTACTTTGGAGCAGGATTAAAATATAATAATCAGGTTACTTTGGAGCAGGATTAAAATATAATAATCAGGTTACTTTGGAGCAGGATTAAATATAATAATCAGTTATAATCAGATAGCAGCTCCCAGTGAGGTGATACAGTAACTATGGAAGAGAGCAGCTCCCAGTGAGGTGATACAGTAACTATGGAAGAGAGCAGCTCCCAGTGAGGTGATACAGTAACTATGGAAGAGAGCAGCTCCCAGTGAGGTGATACAGTAACTATGGAAGAGAGCAGCTCCCAGTGAGGTGATACAGTAACTATGGAAGAGAGCAGCTCCCAGTGAGGGGATACAGTAACTATGGAAGAGAGCAGCTCCCAGTGAGGTGATACAGTAACTATGGAAGATAGCAGCTCCCAGTGAGGTGATACAGTAACTATGGAAGAGAGCAGCTCCCAGTGAGGTGATACAGTAGCTATGGAAGATAGCAGCTCCCAGTGAGGTGATACAGTAACTATGGAAGAGAGCAGCTCCCAGTGAGGTGATACAGTAACTATGGAAGATAGCAGCTCCCAGTGAGGTGATACATTAACTATGGAAGAGAGCAGCTCCCAGTGAGGTGATACAGTAACTATGGAAGACAGCAGCTCCCGGTGAGGTGATACAGTAACTATGGAAGAGAGCAGCTCCCAGTGAGGTGATACAGTAACTATGGAAGAGAGCAGCTCCCAGTGAGGGGATACAGTAACTATGGAAGATAGCAGCTCCCAGTGAGGTGATACAGTAACTATGGAAGAGAGCAGCTCCCAGTGAGGTGATACAGTAACTATGGAAGATAGCAGCTCCCAGTGAGGTGATACAGTAACTATGGAAGAGAGCAGCTCCCAGTGAGGTGATACAGTAACTATGGAAGATAGCAGCTCCCAGTGAGGTGATACAGTAACTATGGAAGATAGCAGCTCCCAGTGAGGTGATACAGTAACTATGGAAGAGAGCAGCTCCCAGTGAGGTGATACAGTAACTATGGAAGAGAGCAGCTCCCCGTGAGGTGATACAGTAACTATGGAAGAGAGCAGCTCCCAGTGAGGTGATACACTAACTATGGAAGAGAGCAGCTCCCAGTGAGGTGATACAGTAACTATGGAAGAGAGCAGCTCCCAGTGAGGTGATACACTAACTATGGAAGATAGCAGTCATTGGTTTAGCTTTAGTTACGAGCACCCTTACTAGCTTAGTAGAATATACTCATGTAGGACTATAGCATCTATTAGTCTACTAGCACAATGCATCTGCAGCATCTAACGTCACATTCCCCATTGTCCTCTAGCCCCCTACCACCGTCTAGGTACAGGTCAGATCTCCACGTGCAGAGGGGCTAGGGCCTAGGGGTGGATGTGGGATGGATCATGATCAGTGATATTAAAGAAGCATTTTGAGAGGAAGCAGCGAAAGCCACTCAGTAAGTAAGAGGGGTGCTTTGAGAAAGTACATGAACAGGTACTGTAGCTATAACTAATACACATACTAGACTATGGATATACAGTACTAATATACATACTAGACTATGGATATACAGTACTAATATACATACTAGACTATGCATATACAGTACTAATATACATACTAGACTATGCATATACAGTACTAATATACATACTAGACTATGGATATACAGTACTAATATACATACTAGACTATGGATATATAGTACTAATATACATACTACACTATGGATATACAGTACTAATATACATACTAGACTATGCATATACAGTACTAATATACATACTACACTATGGATATACAGTACTAATATACATACTAGACTATGGATATACAGTACTAATATACATACTAGACTATGGATATACAGTACTAATATACATACTAGACTATGGATATACAGTACTAATACACATACTAGACTATGCATATACAGTACTAATATACATACTAGACTATGCATATACAGTACTAATACACATACTAGACTATGGATATACAGTACTAATATACATACTAGACTATGCATATACAGTACTAATACACATACTAGACTATGGATATATAGTACTAATATACATACTAGACTATGGATATACAGTACTAATATACATACTAGACTATGCATATACAGTACTAATACACATACTAGACTATGGATATACAGTACTAATACACATACTAGACTATGGATATATAGTACTAATATACATACTAGACTATGGATATACAGTACTAATATACATACTAGACTATGGATATACAGTACTAATACACATACTAGACTATGGATATACAGTACTAATATACATACTAGACTATGCATATACAGTACTAATATACATACTACACTATGGATATACAGTACTAATATACATACTAGACTATGGATATACAGTACTAATATACATACTAGACTATGGATATACAGTACTAATATACATACTAGACTATGGATATACAGTACTAATATACATACTAGACTATGGATATACAGTACTAATATACATACTAGACTATGGATATACAGTACTAATATACATACTAGACTATGGATATACAGTACTAATATACATACTAGACTATGGATATACAGTACTAATATACATACTAGACTATGGATATACAGTACTAATATACATACTAGACTATGGATATACAGTACTAATATACATACTAGACTATGGATATACAGTACTAATATACATACTAGACTATGGATATACAGTACTTATATACATACTAGACTATGGATATACAGTACTAATATACATACTAGACTATGCATATACAGTACTAATATACATACTAGACTATGCATATACAGTACTAATATACATACTAGACTATGGATATACAGTACTTATATACATACTAGACTATGGATATACAGTACTAATATACATACTAGACTATGCATATACAGTACTAATATACATACTAGACTATGGATATACAGTACTATTACACATACTAGACTATGCATATACAGTACGTAGACCAGGGGTGTCAAACTTATTTTGCCCCGGGGGCCATGTTCAGTATCCCCCCCCCCCAGGTTCTCAAACCACTCCCATTGAATCAGCTCACAGGGGATCCGGCCCGCGGGTCGTATGTTTGACACCCCTGATGTAGACGATAGAGGTATGCTTTCTTCATAGCGGGCAGTTATGAAGAGGAAGTACCTCCAACAGCTCAACAGTTAACATTAGTGCTTTAGGGTTCGAGGTGGAGACAGTGGGGGGGGGGGTTACTATCAGGAGGGACTATATACTGTATTAGTGGGTCTCATCTACGTCTACCTGGGGACAGGTGTGGTTGCACATGGGAAGGAAGAACGAATATCCTACGCCACATACCTTCCTCCTCTACCACCTGCTCCTCCTCCTCAGGCTCAGGCTCGGGTTCTGCCTCCTCCTCTGGGGCTGCCTCTGGGGCTACCTCTACCTCTACTACCTCTTCCTGGGCTAAGGCAGAGCACGCAGCATGCAGCGAGAAACCAGGAGGAGGAAGGGGGGGGGGGTTCGGAGAGAGAGAGAGGGGTTAGAGGTTTGTTTATGGACGCGTGAAGGAGGAGAGAGAATCGGTTAGTTTATAGGACGAAATGAGATTGCTTCAGTTAAAGGAGGAGGGATGCGAGAAGAGAGGAGAGGGACAGTACTGTCCTGCTGGAGTGGGTGCAGCGAGCAGTGATGCTGAGAAGAACAGAAAGGGGGAGGAGAGAAGAGAAGAGAGGAGAGGGACAGTACTGTCCTGCTGGAGTGGGTGCAGCGAGCAGTGATGCTGAGAAGAACAGAAAGGGGGAGGAGAGAAGAGAGAAGGATGGAGAACGATGGGTAGATTGAGAAGGAGTGACATGATAGGTTATGATTGATTGATGGTTTTCTGCATACCGGAGATACCTGAGGTTGAAAACGTGTCATATGCCAAAGAATTTGGAATTCCTTATTGCCCAATCACATTTTTCCTTATTCTCTGAGTTGTTGAAAATCCCTAAAAAGCCACTAAGTAAGAACTGTCACCCTTTAAGAAGTGTTTGACAAGCAGTTTGATAAATCAAACGTGATTAAGCACAGGTAAAGCAAACCTGATAAGGATAAACGATAAGCAAGCAGGCATTTTGTGAGAAAATGCACAAACGCTTGATCAACAATGACAGACTTTATTATCTAGGGAATTCAGTTGATCAGACCGGACAAACAAAGCAAGAGGTTTTCAATTCCACGTGACCAACTGGTACACAAGGCTCACCCACACAGGGAAGGCAGTAGGGGGTGTCATTATGTGGGGCTGGATACTGGAATGTGCTTACTAAGTTATCACAGAGAAGCAGAGCGCACCACTGAATGGCTAGAAGGTATAAAAGCTTGCTTTGTTGTGTGAAAACAGATGTATATTGAGTCTGATTTCACACAAAGCTAGCTAGCTTTCCAGCTAAATTAAGATTTTATGAGCTCCACATTACAGATATTTGAGGGTAAGTAAAAGCGCGTGTTAATTACTAATAATATATTGAGTCACACAAATAATCTATTAAAAAAACTCGCAAAGCAGGCGTTGTCAAACACATTTCAGATTAATGGTAAGAGTCGACAGATTAGTAATAGTGGAAAAGGCGTAGAAACCAAATTGTCTGTTTTTTTGTTTTGTTTTTTACCTTCCTCGTCTTCAGTTTCCGCAAAAGAAGTATGATGAAACAAAAACACAAGTCATTTCTTAGTTCATAAATTGGTCCAATCCTTTATAAGAGTCTACAGCCATGTCTCAGGTCAAGTCAGAATCACGCTGATCATACATACACGCTGATCATACATACTGGACAGGACAGTATACCATAATCTAGGGCTGTATCCAGTCTAGGAGGACAGGACAGTATACCATAATCTAGGGATGTATCCAGTCTAGGAGGACAGGACAGTATACCAACATCTAGGGCTGTATCCAGTCTAGGAGGACAGGACAGTATACCAACATCTAGGGCTGTATCCAGTCTAGGAGGACAGGACAGTATACCAACATCTAGGGCTGTATCCAGTCTAGGAGGACAGGACAGTATACCAACATCTATGGCTGTATCCAGTCTAGGAGGACAGTATACCAGTTTATGATTTTAAGACAATGGCAAGAGACAATTGTCTAACATCAAAGGTAAAATACATTTGCCAGAATGAAATGCTGACCAATCGGCCTGTATTGCAGACCGCATTGCCTGAAAATATGTACTTGAAACTCAAAGCGAATCATTACATCACATTCAAAAGAACACATTTTGATAACATAGACATTATCTTTCAACGAGTCAAGCCAAACCTGTACAGAAATAGACAGACTTTAACCCTTTTTAGAAGGTTAAAAGAAAAGTACTGATATACAGAGTAAAAGTAAGGAAGAGTTCAGGCTTAACAACGGTATTATTAAATGATTATAAACTAAACATAGAGTTGAGGACAGACTGGTTGAGAATATAAATAACATGTCTGTTCTTCATGAATCCAGTTGGGGGAGACTCAGCTCTAGGAATAAAGGATGCTGCAATACAGAAGACTTCAGCTCCACCTTGTTTTAAATGTGGAGACACACGTCACTGATCATTCATGTAATAGTATATTTTAATAGTTATTGTTACACTCACCCTCGATCTGATTGCTGAAAATTAAAAACAGCACACGGTTAGCATCAATAGGCCCATTTCACTTAGTGTTATAAAGGGCCAACAACTCTCTACGGTAATTGAAATCTCCATTCCGACATCAATTATTTGAAACATTTTAAATGTTACCGCAAAATAAACCTCATGTGCCTATCCTGGTTTCACTCCAATTACAAGTATTTACCAACAAGATACTAGAGGTCAGGTAGTAAATGTCAAAGTCCCACTGATAGCACCAAAATGCAAAATATATTTATTTAGTCCCACTTGTAAATAATTCGGTAGCTGATGGGCCTGACAAGGAAATGAAATCCTGAATCATAAAATGGGAATACTTACACTTCCTCAGTGTCAGACATGGTGACAGTGGACCCACACCTGGAAGAAAGGTAGGGAAGATACTTTTACAGGTTTATATTTTGTTATTGTAGGACAGAGAGAGAGTTGTTTCAAGAGCAGCTTGTGCATTGCACATGTCATCTGGTGTTCCTGGAAGGTATGCAATATCTAAAATATTCCCTTTGGTCAAATCTGGCTACTATATTTAGGCGCATGTAGCCAATGCTACGTCATGCAACATATATGGGGTTATCAAATACTCTGTGAGCTACTTAAAAAGTGATGTAGGCTAGTGTTCATTACGGTGGCCCTAAAGGGAAATGTGATGTAGTCTAGTGTTCATTACGGGGACCCTAAGGGGAAATGTGATGTAGTCTAGTGTTCATTACGGGGACCCTAAAGGGAAATGTGATGTAGTCTAGTGTTCATTACGGTGGCACTTAGGGAAGAAGTAACTTTTTTTGTTCTTCTCACCAATGTGTCGGAGGAAACACAGTCCAGCTGGTGACCGAAGTCAGCTTGCAGGCGCCTGGCCTGCCACAAGGAGTCGCTAGAGCGCGATGAGCCAAGTAAAGCCCCCCCGGCAAAACCCTCCCCTAACCCGGACGACGCTAGGCCAATTGTGCGCCGCCTCATGGGTCTCCCGGTCACGGCCGGCTGTGACACAGCCCGGGATCGAACCCGGGGTTGTAGTGATGCCTCAAGCGCTGCGATGCAGTGCCTTAGACCCCTGCGCCACTCGGGAGGCCCCTTCCAACAACTTTTGATATTATTTGTAGGTCAAAACTTTCCAAAGGTGCACTGAAAGGACAACTTAGTATGATCTAGTACACACGACTAGCAAACATACCTCTTCCTCCGCCTTCGTATCTTTGAAGCCTATACATGGAAGAACTCTCGTTTCTAATCCTTCTGATATATATATAAAGTGTCCTAAGGGGGTTCTTTCACACCTAGTGGTCCAGCACAGCTGAAGATGTCTTTCAGGCTTAGTCCATCAGGATCGTATTACCCAGCCTCAGCTGAGACCTTCTCTGTCTACATAGCTCCCTAATCCCTCTCTCCTCTCCTCCATATCTGGGCATCATGGTCATTCATCACAACAAAGAAGGAATGAGTGATGATGGTAAAGAGAAATCTGAGGATCCTTCCTGATTTGTTAGGTTAGAAAAGACAATTCTGATGACCCTTTGTGGTCGGTTTGGTTAACTTGTGATATAAAAGACTGGTTGATGAGGATGAACATCCACAAGACAAACACTAAAACAATAGAAAAACATTTAGTTGAAAATCTATCCTTTGTTTATAAGGAACATATATTTTTTTTAAATACTGTGTGTACGTATGAGAAAATTGAGTGTGTGCGTGTGTGTGGCGTGCACGTATGTGCATGTGTATGTGTGTTCGTGCCCGTGTGTACGTGCACCCGTCTGAAGATTTCCTTGGGTTGTGTGAGAAGCCTGAGAAGGTTACAGAGTAAGGGGGATACCACAGGGGTGTCCAGTATTACCCTTTAGCATTTAGCTGTACTCCCAGCAGGCATTGTGACTGTCAACGTATTATCAGCTGTTCACCACTAAGCCGCCATTGTCATTGCTAATACTGGCACGGTGCTGCGGTACAATTAAGGGGAGCAGTTTGTAAATCCTTTGGTTGGAGAGAACAACGCCTGGGGAGTTTAGGAGATTATGGTCTGGCAACAGGACAATGAGACAATGGATGTAACCAGTGACCCATAACACTCAGTGTATAGAACACCCAGTCCAGCTGTATCTCCATAGCTGTTTTAACTGATAGAATACACTGTACTGTTCTATAGCAATGGTAACCTGTCTAAATGACTATCGCCCCTGCAACACTCACATCTGTAACCATGAAATGCTTTGAAAGGCTTTTTCATGGCTCACGTCAACATCATCATACCAGACACCCTGGACCCACTCCAATTCGCACACCGCCCCAACAGATCCACAGACGACGCAATCTCTATTGCACTCCACACTGCCCTCTCCCACCTGGACAAGAGGAACACCTAGGTGAGAATGCTGTTCATTTGACTACAGCTCAGCGTTCAACACCATAGTGCCAACAAAGCTCATCACTAAGCTAAGGACCCTGGGACTAAACACCTCCCTCTGCAACTGGATCCTGGACTTCCTGACGGGCCGCCCCCAGGTGGTAAGGGTAGGTAACAACACATCTGCCACGCTGATCCTCAACACGGGGGCCCCTCAGGGGTGCATGCTTAGTCCCCTCCTGTACTCCCTGTTCACCCACGACTGCGTGGCCAAGCACGACTCCAACACCATCATTAAGTTTGCTGACGACACAACAGTGGTTGGCCTGATCACCGACGACGATGAGACAGCCTATAGGGAGGAGGTCAGAGACCTGGCAGTGTGGTGCCAGGACAACAACCTCTCCCTCAACTTGAGCAAGACAAAGGAGCTGAGCGTGGACTACAGGGCCGAGCACGCCCCCATCTACATCTACAGGGCTGTAGTGGAGTGGGTTGAGAGCTTCAAGTTCCTCGGTGTCCACATCACTAAGGAATTATCATGGTCCACACACACTGCTAAATCGTTAGTTAAATAGATACCTGGACTATCTGCATTGAGTCTTTTGGCACTAACTCTTTTGACTAATCAGACAAGTTGCTGTTACTGTTTATTATCTATCCTGTTGCCTTGTTACTTTATCCCTGCGTATATATGTACATATCTACCTCGATTACCTCGTACCCCTGCACATGGACTCAGTACTGGTACCCCGTGTATATAGCCAAGTTATCGTTACTCGTTGTGTATTTATTCTTTGTGTTATTACTTTTCTATTATTTCTCTTTTTTTCTCTCTACATTGTAGAGCCGGTAAGTAAAGCATTTCACTGTTAGTCTACACCTGTTGTTCACGAATCAAGTGACAAATACAGTTTGATTTGATTTAGCATCCAGGG
Organism: Coregonus lavaretus; assembly: GCF_964263955.1. Lineage (NCBI taxonomy): Eukaryota > Metazoa > Chordata > Actinopteri > Salmoniformes > Salmonidae > Coregonus > Coregonus lavaretus. The sequence goes on along the minus strand of NW_028156104.1, from coordinate 61,643 downwards.
ATTGTCCACCAAAGTTTTCAATTACACAAAACACACATAAAACACCTTGAAAACAAGTATTGTATTTATCTCTCTGTATCTAGAAAAGCATTGATTCAATCTATTTTCCCTTTTGGTCAATTTACCGTTGTCTAATGAAAATTGCTGTCTTAGAAACCACATACAACCAAACTCCAAACACGAGAACTTATCTATTTCAGTTTTCCAGACTGTTTACAGTGCTGCACGTAAACTTAGAGAGTAAACTTAGAGATGTTTGACATGTTTTGCAATCGTGAGACGTGTCCCACAGTCCAACATCCGGGCTCAGGTGTCCCCTGCAGTCTGGCTAGAGCAGCTTAGATTACAACCAGCAGTTCGTTTCAGTTCCATAGGTTAGCAGGCTATAGATTCTCCTATCGTAAATCTACTGTGACATTGGGAGAGACCACTTCTTCTTCCTGGACTGGTAAATCACTGTCTCTTTCTCCATCTCTGTCTGTCTCTCTGTATCAGTTACACCTACCTTCCCAACAAACCCTCTATAACAACAGGAATGTACTCTAAACACAGGAATCAATCACTCTTAAAAGGGGAAATGTTGTGTTCCTCCAACCATTGTCTATCTTTCTTGATTTCTTACCTCAGAAGAGTTGAAAGAAGTGAGACTCCCTGGCGATGGGGAGACAGGCTGTAAGGGTTCTGAAAACTCTTCTCAGTGAATAAGTCCTTGTGTTATAGTGATATTTGATCTTCTGAAGCTGCCCATTGGCTGGGGTCTGACAGTGTGAGGTAGGGGAGCTGAGGGGGGCCTGCGGCATCTTAACCCCCGGCCCCTCAATAAGGAGATGAATGAAGGATTGGGGGGGGGGGGGGGGGGGGTTGGATAAGAGAAGGAGTGGGGTTCTGGTTCTGGAAAGGAGCAGCTGAGATGTGCCTGGTGCTATATTTGTCGTGAGCAGAAGCAGAACTGATCTGAGCGGGGATAGGGTGTGTACAAGTAATGACGATCCTATTGAGCATAACCTGCTGGAGTTTGGAGGGTTACACGTCAGCGGCTTGGAATGTGGACAATGTCCCCTGTGTGTTCTACCAGCAGGAATACAGCTCACACTCAGTCAGTCAGTCAGTCAGTCCGTCAGTCAGTCCGTCAGTCCGTCAGTCCGTCAGTCGTTACTGAGTCCAGGGCATGGGATGACAGAGGAGAGGTCGGTGTACTTTACAGACTACAAACCAGTCAGTTATAATGTTACATCTTCTAGTATTTTGATCCAGTTATTGGATATAACGTACCTGTACTCTTCTATGTACTTTATTTCTTTCAGACGTAATAGTGTCAGGTATTGGATGTTTTGGGAGGCATTTTGATGTTTCTTTAGCCAAGTAAATGTGATGAAATTATGTGTGCTTTGACAACTTTATTCATTTCTGTGTAACTTATCTTGTGAAATGTTGTAATATTTATACTGTATCTACATGCATGCTACATTTTTTTGCATATATTTTCGTATTCATTTGTACCGGTATGTTGGCAACCCGATTTGCATATGTATACATATTCATGTCATATAATTTACATATTCATGTCATATCGTTTACATATTCATGTTTATGTGATGTGTTTTCATATTCATTTGTATTTGCTTACCTGTTTACATGACAAGGTACCTGCATAGTACTCCACCATGCTGCTGCACCATTTCACAAGGTTTGTCACGGTCTCTGAGAGAAGAGGACACACCCACTGACCTAACATATCGAACTCCGTCCTTCCTCTCTACTCTCTACACAACACTTGGAATGGCTCCACGTTCAGGTGGCTCACATGTTGGTTGGACCAGAGGTGGTGTCTGTCTGTGAGCAGACTCATGTCTGCCTCTAGGGGTAGTTGTGTAGCTGCGGCAGAGCAGGAGTAGGAAAAGGAAGAGGAAGAGGAAGAGGAAGAGGAACAGGAACAGGAGCAGGAGCAGGAGCAGGAGCAGGAGCAGGAGCAGGAGTAGGAACAGGAACAGGAGCAGGAGCAGGAAGGGGAAGAGGAACAGGAACAGGAAGAGGAACAGGAACAGGAACAGGAGCAGGAACAGGAACAGGAGCAGGAACAGGAGCAGGAACAGGAGCAGGAACAGGAGCAGGAACAGGAGCAGGAGCAGGAGCAGCCCAGATCAGGTTATACTCAGAGTAGATCAGCAGGTTCTTTCTGCAGGGCTTGGCATGGTAATATATCTCAGGTGGTTGTGGAAACCCCCTGACTTCCTGGGTACAGATAGCTCTGTGGTGGTGGAAACCCCCTGCCTGCCTCGGTACAGATAGCTCTGTGGTTGTGGAAACCCCCCTGCCTGCCTCGGTACAGATAGCTCTGTGGTGGTGGAAACCCCCTGCCTGCCTCGGTACAGATAGCTCTGTGGTGGTGGAAACCCCCTGCCTGCCTCGGTACAGATAGCTCTGTGGTTGTGGAAACCCCCCTGCCTGCCTCGGTACAGATAGCTCTGTGGTTGTGGAACCCCCCTGCCTGCCTCGGTACAGATAGCTCTGTGGTGGTGGAAACCCCCTGCCTGCCTCGGTACAGATAGCTCTGTGGTGGTGGAAACCCCCTGCCTGCCTCGGTACAGATAGCTCTGTGGTTGTGGAAACCCCCCTGCCTGCCTCGGTACAGATAGCTCTGTGGTGGTGGAAACCCCCTGCCTGCCTCGGTACAAATAGCTCTGTGGTTGTGGAAACCCCCCTGCCTGCCTCGGTACAGATAGCTCTGTGGTGGTGGAAACCCCCCCTGCCTGCCTCGGTACAGATAGCTCTGTAGCTGTCATGGCCCTGCCACGGTGCTGCGCTGGCTGCAGTTCTGCTGTCACAGTGGAACATTCATTGGGTGCATCAGGGTTTTATTTTTGGAGTGGTTGCCGGCGGGAGATCGCTGCCCCGCTTTGCTAGACAGGGTGTAGCTCATTCAGTCCAAGATGACACTGCCCCAGTGAGGTTACGCTCGAGTCTGGGATTATAGCAGCCAAGGCCAACGAGAGAGTTTGCCCCCAACTAGAAATCCCTAAGGTAAACACAACGTTATTCAGTGTCTGTCGGTCTGATTGGTTAGATCATGTTACTGTCCTGTTATGTGTTGATTTGCGTGGACATGGGGTGAGACAGGGAGCAGGCCCACTACATCTGTTGGGGACTTGCCTTGGAGATTTGCTCCCCGGAAATGCACAATAACCTCTTAAAAAGCCATGGATTTGTCCAACTAAACAATGTCCCTGTGGATGAAAGGTTTGCGTTTATAGACATGCACTTAACATGTTGCACGTTTTACATCGGTAATGAATGGGTGAATGAAATCTGCATAGGAACACAATCTCTGTTGAAAATGTGCTTCTGCAGAAGGAAAGACAGATTGTAATGAATGTTGTGATATTTTGATATGTTTTTCTGTGTATAGTGACAGTATATGCCTGTAAAAGTGAATTATTATTTGTTTGACAATGTAACAAGCCAAAAGTCGCAAACTGCTACATTAACCTTGCGGTAAGTTTGACTAAATCAAATTTTTTTTGACAAAAAACGTGATTATGGTCATGGACATACCGACATAAGACGTCTTTGTTTACGATCGTCAGTGTCATTGTTTATGTCTGTTCTTACTTGTGTTTTTATTAATTTTCACTGCTCTAAAGTAAATGAGCTTAACTTGAGGTCAGAGTACAGCGCAAAGCTAATCTTACACTTTCCTCTTTTGAACCTGTGAGTTGGAGGCCTCCCAGTCTAACTCCAGGCTTTAAATGGGTGACTTCTTCTCATGTATCGAGCTCTGGGTTCAGCGTCTGGGGCTGTAGGGGCTGTAGAAATCAAATGGGCTTCATTTGGTAGAGACGTTCAAATTGAAGTTCTGAGAGCGTTAAACACAATTTTCCATGTAAATTTTTTTTCTCCAGAGAACCTTGGTTTGAACCACATTTTTTGTTAGTTCAAACCTAATATAAGGTCAGGGAAATCATCTCCACAGATGAGAAGGTATTCCACCCCAAAATATGAATACCGGTAGGGTCTGTGGTCACGTTTGGTATATCACGTTGTCATGGGGAGAATCTCTATTGTATACTCCTCGTGTCCTCTCTCCTCGCCTCCTTCTCAAAACCCATTGGAGGAGAAGGGCAGAGGGGAGGAACCTCTGGCTTTTTCATCCAATGGATTTTGAGAACTAGTTGAGGGGTATACAATAGAGCATGCAATTGAGATCTTCCCATGGTGTGGCCTGGCTGTGGCCTACAGAAGCTGTGTCCTAGTAACGGGCGCGTTCCAGGTCAGCTTTATTGCAGTCGTGCTACGCATCTCAGAAGACTGACATATCATATTCATTTGGTTCCCCGGGCCGTTTAACAATGTCTCCAGGCATTGTGAGATCTTATCATCTGCACAGTGTGACTGAAAAAAAAAAGACGACCTGAAACGCACCCATTGGTTTCCAGAGCACAGTGGGATTGATTCACTGCCTGTAGGACCAGCTAACCGCAGAGAGCAGGTGGCTGGTGTCTCACGATACCTTCCCACTCTCTTACCTCAGACTAAAATTAGGCCCTGGACCTATTCCCAGTGTCCCAAAGAGGCAGCCGGACCTACATTAGAGCAGGGGTGTTTAGGAAACGAAACCCTTCCTTTTCCGCTGTATCAAGCATAACGTGGTACTGTATCTTACGGAACATGCCTGTTGCAAATGGAGGGCATGCTTTATTTCAGAATAGATATACTAACTATTTATTTTATGAGCATGGCCTTATTTCTATTACAGCACATTGGATGACTGTCATTCATATTCCATTCACCAAGCTCAATGTAACATCGATCGTAGGCTGATACATAACACTCGAGTTGCCCTACACTCTTAGAAAAAAGGGTTCCAAAAGGGTTTTTCGGCTGTCCCCTTAGGATAAGTATTTTTGGTTCCAGGTAGAACCCTTTTTGGTTCCATGTAGAACCCTCTGTGGAAAGGGTTCTACATGGAACCCAAAAGGGTTCTATCTGGAATCAAAAGGGTTCTACCTGGAACCAAAAAGGGTTCTTCAAAGGGTTCTCCTATGGGGACAGCCGAATAACCCCTTTTGGTTCTAGATAGCGCCTTCCATTCTAAGAGTGTATACCCATCATGAGGTTGCCTACAAATGAACGTTTATAACGTAGGTGCACAGGTTGAGAGACAAATTGGAGTACTCAAGGTGAGAGACAGCGACACATTCAATACCGCCTTGCACACTCTTTCCTGCATCAACCTTTCCCGCACACTCTTTCCTGCATCAAGCTTTCCTGCACACTCTTTCCTGCATCAAGCTTTCCTGCACACTCTTTCCTGCATCAAGCTTAAACGGAACATTTTGCAAATAAAAATGAGTTTCTATTAGACAAATTCAGGTAAGTCCCTCCCAGTTTCATTCTGTTTGCTTCTGTAAAAAAAATGAGAAAGAAACAGAATCGGCAGAATGAATACACCCCTGATCACACGCAAACACAGTTCACTTTCATAGCAGCCACATACAGCATCATTACTTTGCTCGGTGTATAATTCCTTCTCACATCTACGTGCTCTCCTCGTCTCACCTTTTCCCTTCGCTTGTGGACTTCAGTGCACAACACAACAGCTGTCTGTGACCAGGCGCAAACACCTCTCCAAGCCAAACCTTCATACCGCTAACAGCCTACATCATTGTCACTATAGTAACGTTATAGTCAACAAACTAGGACTAACGTGTTAGTAACCCCACAATCCAATCCATGTGTACAATCACACATTACAGTGTACACAACAAGCAGTTTAGAAGCTGAAAGCTTACCTTGAGTTGCAGTGTTGGATAGCCTTAGCCAGCTAGCTAACATACAGCGCATTCAGAAAGTATTCGTACCCCTTGACGTATTCCACATTTTGTTGTGTTACAGCCTGAATTCCAAATTGATTCAAAATATATTTTTCTCACCTATCGACACACAATACCCCATAATGACAAAGTGAAAACATGTTTTTAGATTTTTTTTGGTATTAATAATTAAATACAGCAATATCTCATTTACATAAGAATTCACACCCCTGAGTCAATACTTTGTAGAAGCACCTTTGGCGGCGAATACAGCTTCGAGTCGTCTTGGGTATGCTCTCAGAGTCTTTCACGTGCCTTTTTGCATACTCCAGGCGTGCTGTGCCTTTTTCTCTGAAGTGGCTTTTGTCTGACCACTCTCCCATAAAGCCCAGATTGGTGAAGTGCTGTAGAGACTGTTGTCCTTCTGGCAGGTTCTCCCATCTCAGCCAAGGAACTCTGTAGTTCTGTCAGAGTGGTCATTGGGTTCTTGGTCACCTCCCTGACCAAGGTCCTTCTTGCCAATTTGGTCGGAGAGCCAGCTCTAGGCAGTCTGGGTAGTTCCATATTTTTTCAATTTCCCAACGATGGAGACCACTGTGCTCTTGGAAACTTTCAACACTCTAGAAACACTCTTCCCCAGATATACAGTACCAGTCAAAGTTTGGACACACCTACTCATTCAAGGGGTTTTCTTTATATTTACTATTTTCTACATTATAGAATAATAGTGAAGACATCACAACTATGAAATAACACATATGGAATCATGTAGTACCCAAAAAAGTGTTAAACAAATCAAAATATATTTATATTTGAGATTCTTCAAATAGCCACTCTTTGCTTTGATGACAGCTTTGCACACTCTTGGCATTCTCTCATCCAGCTTCACCTGGAATGCTTTTTCAACAGTCTTGAAGAAGTTCCCACATATGCTGAGCACTTGTTGGCTGCTTTTCCTTCACTCTGCGGTCCGACTCATCCCAAACCATCTCAATTGGGTTGAGGTCGGGGGATTGTGGAGGCCAGGTCATCTGATGCAGCAATCTATCACTCTCCTTCTTGGTAAAATAGCCCTTACACAGCCTGGAAGTGTGTTGGGTCATTGTCCTGTTGAAAAACAAATCATAGTCCCACTAAGCCGAAACCAGATGGGATGTCCAGATCACTGTCTCCAGACCAAATGACACATTTAAACTCCAGACCAAATGACACATTTCCACTGGTCTAATGTTCATTGCTCGTGTTTCTTGGCCCAAGCAGGTCTCTTCTTCTTATTGGTGTCCTTTAGTAGTGGTTTCTTTGCAGCAATCCGACTATGAAGGCCTGATTCACACAGTCCCCTCTGAACAGTTGATGTTGAGATGTGTCTGTGACTTGAACTCAGTGAAGCATTTTTTTGGGCTGCAATTTCTGAGGCTGGTAACTCTAATGAACGTATCCTCTGCAGCAGAGGTAACTCTGGGTCTTCAATTCCTGTGGCGGTCCTCATGAGAGCCAGTTTCATCATAGCGCTTGATGGTTTTTGCGACTGCACTTGAAGAAACTTTAAAAGTTCAGTATTTTGTTGTTTCTCTTTGCTTATTTGAGCTGTTCTTGCCATAATTTGGACTTGGTCTATTACCAAATAGGGCTATCTTCCATATACCCCCCCCCCCACACACACACACACACTTTGTCACAACACAACTGATTGGCTCAAATGCATTAAGAAGGAAATAAATTCCACAAATTAACTTTTAAGAAGGCACACCTGTTAATTGAAATGTGATCCAGGTGACTACCTCTTGAAGCTGGTTGAGAGAATGCCAAGAGTGTGCAAACCTGTCATCAAGGCAAAGGGTGGCTATTTGAAGAATCTCAAATAGAAAATGTATTTTGATTTTGTTTAACACTTTTCCGGTTACTACATCATTCCATATGTGTTATTTCATAGATTTGATGTCTTCACTATTATTATTCAATGTAAGAAAATAGTAAAAATTTAGAAAAACCCTTGAATGAGTAGGTGTGTCCAAACTTTTGACTGATAGTGTACGCCTCATCACAATTGTATCTCTGAGATCTACAGACAGTTTCTTGGACTTCAGTTTCTGCTCTGACATGCCCTGTCAACGGTGGTACCTTATAAAGACAAGTGTGTTTCTAAATCATGTCCAAACTATTTCATTTAACCTGAGCTCAATTTGGCATGTCGTAGCAAAGGGGTGTGAATACTTATGTAAATGAGATATTTCTGTATTTCATTTCCAATAAAATTTGCTAAAATTTATAAAAACATGTTTTCACTTTGTCATTATTGGGGTATTCTGTGTAGGTGGGTGAGAGAAAAAATTTTTTTTTAATCAATTATGAATTCAGGCTGTAATACTACATGAAGTGGAATAAGGCAAGGGGAATGTAGGATACTTTTTTTTAAACCATTTTTTTCTTCTGAAATTCACTGAGTAGGATGGTCCTCCCCTTCCTCCTCTGAAGAGCCTCCACTGCAGGACACTGGTTGCACAGATATTTGATGGGGCAGGTGCTCAAAGTGAATTCACAGTTATTTGTTTAACATAGGCCTTTATTTTCTGCAAAAAAAAAAATGACTAAGCAAGCTAGAACCACAAATGAAAGGGAGCTACTTCTTTGCTACAACCACTCCTGGGGTGGGTAGGCTATATCAGCTGATCATCTCTAATGTAGGCTAGATGAATCAGCTAGTTAGCTATATCAGCTGATCATCTCTAATGTAGGCTAGAGGAATCAGCTAGTTAGCTATATCAGCTGATCATCTCTAATGTAGGCTAGATGAATCAGCTAGTTAGCTATATCAGCACCACTAGGACTCTATCTGTGCCCGTGCCTGATCCAGATTAGCATGGTTGATCCAGATTAGCGTGGTTGATCCAGATTAGCGTGGTTGATCCAGATTAGTGTGGTTGATCCAGATTAGAGTGGTTGATCCAGATTAGCGTGGTTGATCCAGATCAGTGTGCCTGATCCAGATTAGCATGGTCGATCCAGATTAGTGTGGTTGATCCAGATTAGCGTGGTTGATCCAGATTAGCGTGCCTGATCCAGATTAGCATGGTTGATCCAGATTAGTGTGGTTGATCCAGATTAGCATGGTTGATCCAGATTAGTGTGGTTGATCTGGATTAGAGTGGTTGATCCAGATTAGCGTGGTTGATCCAGATCAGTGTGCCTGATCCAGATTAGCATGGTTGATCCAGATTAATGTGGTTGATCCAGATTAGCATGGTTGATCCAGATTATTGCGGTTGATCCGGATTAGAGTGGTTGATCCAGATTAGTGTGGTTGATCCAGATTAGTGTGGTTGATCCAAATTAGTGTGCCTGATCCAGATTAGCGTGGTTGATCCAGATTAGTGTGGTTGATCCGGATTAGAGTGATTGATCCAGATTAGCGTGTTTGATCCAGATTAGTGTGCCTGATCCAGTGTGAAGAGTACAATCACCATCAATTGTTGTTCCCAAACTGATTGAACCACCAAAACCTTGATTTTAAAATGAAGATTGGATTGCGTTATGATTTCCGTTATGTAATATGATTATTTTCAACCAGTATGAACCGCATAAACAAGCCATATTGGGTAACAATATTCTCTTGGAACACCTGCCAAGGTTTCTTCCTAAATATATAAACTTTCTATGGAGACATGTTTATACTTGCCTCATGTATTATGATCCTTTTAAAGTAGAGACAAAGGGACGTTATTGTCGATTTCAACTATTGAGGTTTTATAAAGCTACCCAGTACCTCCAGGATACCCGAAGCCCTTTAAGATTGTATTTTAAAAACCTGTTAACGAGCCGGTTGTCATGGGATGCCATATCGCTCTAAAGCAGTTTTCACAGAGCTATTAGCAGGGGTTAAATAAAGAGCAGGACAGCTGTGAGGGGGGCTGGCCCACATTACTGAAACACCATGCACAGACCACAGGATCAGTACACACCATGACATCACCTACTATTGGAGACAACATAGAGATTGATAGAACCACAGAAATGTACTGTAAATACTGTTAATACGGTATATCAGACAATCGTACATTTACCTCATTAGTTTACTTTATTTCATTTTTTTTGTTTAAAGTGAACAAATAGTAAATGAAAGCACATTATTCACAAAAAAAGACATAATGGATAAGATTGAAGAGTACAAACGTTAATATTTTTTGCGTAATTTGATATTTCTGACCGTTTGTGAATAGTTTTATACCAGGTTGGCAATGTGTTGCTATGGAGAAAATCAACTGGTACACATAACATACTGCATAGGCTTCAGAAATGTTGATCTAAATGTTGCTTTAGGAGGAATATGTCGGCTAATGGTTGAATGCAAAAGAATGAATGAATGATAAATATGATGTGAAGTGATCATCGCAGTAATCCCAATCCAAAGTGTGTTCTTCACAATTCCCCAAGGCAATGTCCGACTGAAAAACAAACGGAAAGAGAAGAGGGACGTCAATGATTCATTTGTATTCATTACAGTTACACACTAGAACTAGAACAGTTTTTCTCAAATGTTTTCAGTTTTGTAATGCATTTAGTCTTAATGGAGGCTCACAAAAATAGAGATGTGGGTTAAAATTTGAATAGATTTATGTCAAATATAATATAATTTTGCAATTCAATTCTTGACGCTTGATGTTTTGTCTTTGTTTTGTCTTTTCAGGGGTTGAAATGAAACGCTGATGGCAGTCAGTTACTGCAATGGACTCCAGCCGGACCTCCCCGACCCCTCCCAGCCTCCCCCTCCCCTGCTGCCCAAACCAGACAAGGCCAATGCCCGGCTGCAGAAACTCATCAAGAAGAGTGCCAAGAAGAAGGCCCGACCCTCTCAGACCCCCATCCCCTTCCGTTCCTGTCTGTCCCCCGTACATGAAGCCTCGGACCTCGAACACAGCGACACCCACTCGACTCCGCCACGGTCACCGGACTGCGTTTCCCCCATTAGGCCTCTGTATGATCAACACCCCCCCTCTACATTCTCGTTCCCCCCCAGTCGTCCATATGGTAGCAGTCCTTACGGCCAGACAGGGGTCTTCCCCCCAAAGGACTACACAGCTCCCATCCTGACATCAGAGGACCTGGTGGCACCCCTCTATGAGTGCTCCTCCTTTATGTTTGACGATGATGACAGAGAAAGCACAACGCCACCCTCACCTCCGCCACCCTCACCTCCGCCACCCCCACCTCCGCCACCCCCACCTCCGCCACCCCCACCCGTACCTGAGTTCTCACAAGGCCCAGAAGCTCACCAGTATGACTTGTATTCATCTGTAGCACTGAATTCGTATGGGTCGGTGGCCATGGTTACTGTAGCTCCAGACCCAGTCCCCAGTGTCCCACAATCAGCTCCCCCAGCTCCCGGTCCCACTAAGATATCAACCCATATTATACAATCAGCTCCCCCAGCTCCAGGTCCCGCTAAGATATCAACCCATATTATACAATCAGCTCCCCAAGCTCCCAGTCCCACTAAGATATCAACCCATATTATACAATCAGCTCCCCAAGCTCCCGGTCCCGCTAAGATATCAACCCATATTATACAATCAGCTCCCCAAGCTCCCGGTCCCACTAAGATATCAACCCATATTATACAATCAGCTCCCCAAGCTCCCGGTCCCGCTAAGATATCAACCCATATTATACAATCAGCTCCCCAAGCTCCCGGTCCCACTAAAATATCAACTCATGTTATGACTCTTTCCCCACCATCACCTAGTGGTCTGAGCCTTGGTCCGGGTCCGGCTCCGTTACTGGCTCAGGTCCAAGTTCCGCTCCCACCTCCTGCTCCAGTACCGGTGTCAGCTCCAACCCTTCAGACACAACCTCTTACCCCCACTCAGAAGGTGACGACACCCAGTAAGCCAAAGGATGAGGCTCCGAAGCACACGCCAGCTTTGGTCACTAATAACCTTGGCACTGAAGATCACATTATGAGCAATGTGGCTTCTGAGACGGTCAGCACGCAAATAACTCAAGCTGATTCCAGCAAAGTCAAACAGTCTGACGTCGTCCAACAAACTAGGTTTTACACTTCCAAGGCAACATTTTACGAAATCTCCAAGCCTGCACTTCCAGACATAACAGGAGTAAATATATTGTATCAAGGAGCATCGTTATCCACTATACACAGGGACAAATCACCAATGACTTGTCACCAAAGTGAGCCGGCAATCCCATATAAAGTTGCGGTGGCAAAGACCCCTTCTGGAAGACCGAAAACACCCTCACACCACCCTTCAAGGGGAAGACTGACACCTGTTTTCGAGATATCGAAAGCCAATCCACTCTTGTTCGCTGCAAGTCCAGTCTTCTTCTCCTCTGGGGATGTGCATGCCTCGGTCGTAACCACGGAGACAGAGAAATCCAAGTCACCAATGACTGTTACCAGTACTCCCTCAGCAGCAACCAAACAACTAAAACCAATTGGATCTCCCTCAGCTAGAGATACATTCCCCACTACCATAGGAGGTTCTATGGCTAATTTATCTTCTGTGTTCAGCTCCTCTCAGGATGTACATGTCTCAGTCATAAACACACAGAGATTCAAGTCACCAATTACTATTACCAGTACAGCCCAAACACCCTCAGCAATACCTGTTAACAGTAGAGTCAAATCTCCCCCAGCAATACATATAACCAGTACAGCCCAAACACCCTCAGCAATACCTGTTAACAGTAGAGTCAAATCTCCCCCGGCAATACATATAACCAGTACAGCCCAAACACCCTCAATAACACCTGTTAACAGTAGAGTCAAATCTCCCCCAGCAATACCTGTTACCACTACAAGCAATACTCCCTCAGCCGCAGCAGAACCACCGAAACCAATAGGATCTAACTCAGACAAACATTTACAAGGTCTGACCAGTGTTGATAGAAGTACAACTCAAACGAATGGAATAACAACCAACATGGAAGGGTCTATGGCTGAGATGTCTTCTGCATTCAGCTCCTATCAAGATGTACATGCCTTGGTTATAAACAAAGAGACACACAGACACAAGGAGATACAAGATACAGCTACTACGCTAGGATCTGTGACTAATATATCTCGTGCCTTCAGCTCCTACCGAGATGTACATGGCTCAGTCGTAAACACACAGAGACACAAGTCACCCATGCCTGTTACGAGTAGAGTTAAATCTCCCCCGCCGATGACTGTTACCAGTGCAGCCCAAACTCCCCTAGCAATTCCTGTTGCCAGCAGAGTCAAATCTCCCCCATCGATGCCAGTTAACAGTAGAGCTAAATCTCCCCCATCAATGCCAGTTAACAGTAGAGCTAAATCTCCCCCATCAATGCCAGTTAACAGTAGAGCTAAATCTCCCCCATCAATGCCAGTTAACAGTAGAGCTAAATCTCCCCCATCAATGCCAGTTAACAGTAGAGCTAAATCTCCCCCATCAATGCCAGTTAACAGTAGAGATAAATCTCCCCCATCAATGCCAGTTAACAGTAGAGTCAAATCTCCCCCATCAATGCCAGTTAACAGTAGAGCTAAATCTCCCCCATCAATGCCAGTTAACAGTAGAGCTAAATCTCCCCCATCAATGCCAGTTAACAGTAGAGCTAAATTTACCCCAGCAATGCCACTTACCAGTAGAGTCAAATCTCCCCAATCAATGCCTGTTACTAGTGCAGCCAAAACTCGCTCAACAGCCACTGAACCACCAGAATCAGCTGGATCACCAAATGGACCCACTGTGCCAATGATCTCAGCACAACCACCTCCAAACGGACAAACTGCACCGATGATTTCAGCACCACAAGCACCTGCAAACACTGTGCGAACGCCAATGATTTCATCACCTCAATCTCCATTGGCCCTTAGATACCCAGACTCTCCTATAATTGGCTTACGTAAAGTTCTAGCACCATTGATAGAGCATCAAAGGACCCCTACATCCCAAAAACCTAAAGCCCTGTCGACATATTACGGACTGACTCCGGCTGAGTATGTTGCCTATGGTGGGATCCGGACATACTATGGTTCTTCTGGACCTAAAGTTAATGAATCAACACCATCACCATCCACTGCACAGACTAATGGATTACCAAATGGGCCTCGTCCTCCTTTTATCTCTAAGCCTGAAACATCCCTCACAGAATCAAACACTCCCAACAGTGAACAACAAAAACATACCTTGCCAGGGAAGCATTCTACTGTTCCAGCACCTTCACCTGCAACTGGCTGTTCTCAGACACCAACAGATAAGGTAGCCATATCTAAACCCAATACATCAGAAGTTAATACATCTGAAGCACCTGCTAATGCAATACAAACTGATATAACACCTACTGTGGACATAACAAAACCTGAACATCCATTGGCCTTGGGACAGCTAACTCTTCCCCCAGCCACCAGTGAAGACCCCACACCAAAGGCCTCTCATTCTGAGGCTCCAAGACCAGCATCTGAAGCAGGTGTGGTACACACAACCAGACCAGCTCCATTTCAAATAGAGGCTCAGCTAAATGAAACTCCTTCATTCCCGATATGTAGGAATGTTGTGTCAAAGTCCCCGTTTCCTTTCAGCATTCCAAATGCTGAAGTTTCACAAAATCCAACTGTAGCAAATATTCCCCAGCACAGTGGAAAGTCAGAGGCAGATTCCACAGTCATGCGTCTTCCTGTCAAGGCTAATATTAGCACAGACACTAAACTGCCCAGCAAAACTGTCACAGGAGCCCAAGTCCCCAACAACCCTGACATAGGAAGCCAACTCCCCAGCCAACCTGTCACAGGAGCCCAAGTCCCCAACAACCCTGACATAGGAAGCCAACTGCCCAGCCAACCTACTGCAGCAGCTATACGACCAGGCAAGCCTACCATAGACACCAAACTACCTAGCAAGCCTGGTGTGCCAACCATAGGAACTCAACTCCCTCATACACCTACCATTGAAAGACCTACCATTGAAACAGGAACCCAAGTCCCCACCAAACCTACTGTAGAAAACCAACAATCAAGCACACCTACCATTGGAACTAAACTTCCTAGCCCACCTACCAAAATAGAACAACTTCCCAGCCCACCTATCATAGTAGCCCAACTCCCTAGTGCACCTAGCATAGTAACCCAACTCCCTAGTGCACCTAGCATAGTAACCCAACTCCCTAGCGCACCTAGCATAGTAACCCAACTCCCTAGTGCACCTAGCATAGTAACCCAACTCCCTAGCGCACCTAGCATAGTAACCCAACTCCCTAGTGCACCTAGCATAGTAACCCAACTCCCTAGCGCACCTAGCATAGTAACCCAACTCCCTAGCACACCTAGCATTGTAGCCCAACTCCCTAGCGCACCTAGCATTGTAGCCCAACTCCCTAGCGCAGCTAGTATTGTAGCCCAACTCCCTAGCGCACCTAGCATAGTAACCCAACTCCCTAGCACACCTAGCATAGTATCCCAACTCCCCAACACACCTACCATTGAAACTAAATTCCCTAGCACGCCTACAATAGCAACCCAAATCCCCAACAAGCCTTCAATAGAACCTGTACTACCTGGCAAGTCTACCCCAGAAAATATTCTGCACAGTGTCATGCAGTACTATGCAAACCATACCATGAAGCATTTTGTAGAAACCAACTCCCACAAAGCGACTGAACGCAGACAATCTACAAAGCCTACCATTGATGAAAAACCTTCCACCAAGTCCACCACTGAAACAAGATTCTCAGCCAGCTCTACGAACGAAGGTAAACCGTTTACAAACCCTACTGTAGCAAATGGGGCTTCGCTGAAACCGTCCCCAGAGCCTACACGTACTAACACACCTATCATACGTGCACAACCTTCGACAGAAATGAGATCCACATTAAGCCCTACTTTACAAGCTAAGCATTTTACAAAGCCTGTTTACGACACTAGTTCCTCCCCAAAACCGGTCACACTTACTAACAGGCCTGCTATAGTTATACAACCTCCCACACCTCCCATAATAGAGGCCAGACCTCCCTCGACTCCTGCTTTAGAAACTAAACCCTCTATGAAGCCTGTCATAGAAGCTAGCGCCTCCCCAAAACCTGTATCAGAGCTTCCTAACAAACCCACCGTAAAGGTCCTACCTTCTACACCGTCACGTAGACATAACAGACCATGGTCAACAGCACCTACGGAACCTAAAGCTGTTACAGAACCTGGCCTCGCAACTAATAAGCCTACCGTAAATGTACAGCCTTCGACGACAACCACCACAGAAACTAGACCCTGCTTCAGCCCTACTGTTGAAGCAAAACCCTTTACACAGCATAATATGGCAACTAGAGTCTTTGCTAAGTCATCCCCAGAGCCTAACCCGGCTAACAAGCCTACCGTTAATATACAAACTTCCCCAAAGCCTATAGAAAGAGAACCCGCCTTAAGCCCTTTTATCGAAGCTAAACCCTTTACACAGAATAATACGGAAACTAGAGACTTCACAAAACCTGCACAAGAACCTAAACCAGCTAACATGCCTACCATTAATGTACAACCTTCCACAAATCCTACTACAGAAAGTAGATCCGGCTTCAGCCCTACTGTTGAAGCTGGACCTTCTGCAAAGCTTATGGCGTCAAGAAACTGCTTTAGTCCCACTAGACCGTGGTTAAACCCTTCTACTGAAGCTAAACCCTTGACGAAGCCTGGCGTTGAAGCTTTTGCCTCCCTAAAACTGTCACCAGAGCCTAAATCGACTAACACCACTGCCACAAATAAACAGGCTTCCACAAAGCCTGCCATAGAACGTATGTCGTCCCCAAACCCTGCCGTAGACACTGTGATAGAACGACCTGCCGTTACCAAAGTGATTGACTCTTCCACTCCTGCCTCTCTGCCTCAGGCCTCAGCCTCTGTAAAAGCCCCGTCCACAAACAGAGGAACGTCATCGCCATCTCAGCCAAAGACTGGACAGAGAGACAAGGAGTCGCGGCCAAAGATTGGACAGACAGAAATGGAATCGCGGCCAAAGATTCAACAGAAAGACATAACCCCATCTCAGCCAAAGAATGGACAGATAGAAACAGAATCTCAGACAAAGAATGGACAGACACAGAGAGACACAATGGAAGTTGTGGAAGCCAATGCATCAGGTGCACAAGGGAAAGCAGCCACACCTCAAGAGACACCCTCTACGAAGCCTACGACATCAACTGCATCTTCGACTGTTGACAATGTAGACAAGGTAGACAAGCCCCGGGCTCCAACCGCTAAACCTAGCCCTGCTAAGGCTGCACTGAATGCAATGAAACCTAAAAGTCTGAAGGCCAAGTTCAGTGGCTGGTCGCGCCTCAAAAAACACATGGTCGTTGAGCCAGAGGAGCCTCAGTTCCCAGAGCCTGAATCTGGCAGTAAGGATGGCGCCAATGACAGTAAGCACACTGACCAGGCCAAATGCAGTCAAGCTTCTTCAGCAGAGGTCAAAGACCACTCTAGGAAGGGCAAGGAAGTGCTGAAGGAGTCGGAGGCGCCCAGAGCAATGAAGATGTGGGACGCCATGCTCTTCCAGATGTTCTCCACCAAGGAAGCAATCATGCAGCAGATCAAAGCTAGCAAAGCTCCTGATTCTTCCGACAAGAAGAAAGACCGGAGAGACCAGAACGATGAGACACGAAACGACAATCAACAGAAAGAAAATGCGATGGAGGTTGTCCCCTCTTTTGCCAAACGCCTGCCGCTCATCCTCTACAGTCCGCGGTTCGATGCCAGAAAGATAAAAGAGGCTGCAGAGAAGCCGCTGGTGAAGATGTCAGCTGTGTTCCAGAGGGGGCTGATGAACCGCAAAAATCAGAACGGCGAAGGGAAGGACTTTAATAAAACTGCCAGGGGATTCGGTTCCTCAAGAACAACTGATGTCTGACTTTGAACTCACACCATGATATTGATGCTCAATCTTCTCATTAAGTAATAATAAACCTCAGTAGATTAATTTCAGTTATTGTGTACCTAGAGGTTTGTATGTTAAATAAGCTTCCGATCAAGGGCTGCAGTGCAGTAGGCCATGCCAGGATATTTATTTCAATATGGTGTTTAAACTACGATTTTTAACTATAAATCATGAGCTCATAAGACAATGATGTTGGATGCATGCAGATGGTTTTTGTTACATCTTTCTTGCTCCATAGAAATATTTTGTATTTTTTTAAGCATTGCTAGTGTCTTAGTCTTAGAGTGTTCACCCTGGGTGAGGTTAGGGGTAGAGTGTCTGATGTCAGTGTGTAATAAATAGGGCTTGTACATTCCTGGATTGATGGGACGGAAGGGCATTGGATGACAGCGCAGTGCATGCTGTGAGAGAGGTGGAGCCTAGCTAGAGGTGGAGCCTAGCTAGAGGTGGAGCCTAGTTAGAGGTGGAGCCTAGCTAGAGGTGGAGCCTAGCTAGAGGTGGAGCCTAGCTAATAGAGTAATATACACCAGACTAGAGGGAGAACTCTAACTTTGAACTTAACACCATAAACTGTGACTGCATGAGCCGTTTTTAAAGTCAATGGAAAAGAGATGACGTTTTCCCTCTAGTGTTTATAACTCTATAGTGGAGCTATGGAAGGGGCACAGCTGCAGAAGATGGATCTGACATACAGGGAGTCTGAGAAGGTGTGGCTTAAATAGAAGGCAGAAGAAGGATATGTAGGCCCTACTGGAAATGACAACACATAAAAGTTGGTTTGAAATTAATTTTCAGTTTGCAGGTTCATTGAAAATATATTGAAATAGCAAATGGAAGGTATTAATATTGTGTAAAAGGGGATGGAGTTTTAGATACGTTGGAGCAGTAGACAAGGAAGACAGACACGAGATGGACATGGATCCTTACGGGACATGATGACAGGATATGGATCGCTTCATGATGAAGTCTTCAATGGTGCAGAACGGATAAGAATGAAGGGATGTAAGATAAAGGTGCCTCAGGCAATAAACTACAGGAAGGGTCTTTGTGATACAGGAAGACAGGCAATAAACTACAGGAAGGGTCTTCATGATACAGGAAGACAGGCAATAAACTACAGGAAGGGTCTTCATGATACAGGAAGACAGGCAATAAACTACAGGAAGGGTCTTCATGATACAGGAAGACAGGCAATAAACTACAGGAAGGGTCTTCATGATACAGGAAGACAGGCAATAAACTACAGGAAGGGTCTTCATGATACAGGAAGACAGGCAATAAACTACAGGAACGGTCTTCATGATACAGGAAGACAGGCAATAAACTACAGGAAGGGTCTTTGTGATACAGGAAGACAGGCAATAAACTACAGGAAGGGTCTTCATGATACAGGAAGACAGGCAATAAACTACAGGAAGGGTCTTCATGATACAGGAAGACAGGCAATAAACTACAGGAAGGGTCTTTGTGATACAGGAAGACAGGCAATAAACTACAGGAAGGGTCTTCATGATACAGGAAGACAGGCAATAAACTACAGGAAGGGTCTTTGTGATACAGGAAGACAGGCAGGAATCAGAAGGGACATGTTTTATGATCAATTGAATAAGTGACACCGAAAGTGAATTCGTTATTGATAAAGACGCAGTTGGTGTTTTCAAATAAGCTTTTGATAATTTTGTTGATGGAATAGATCGAATGAGCATGATTTTTTAAAGCCTTAAAAGGTTTATTCTTCTGTAAGGAACTTTTGAGAATTGTGGCATAAATTTAGGAATTAAGATTTTTTTATTTAACATATCTATTTTTGTTGTAGCTATCTGATGCTTCTCAGGTCTTTGTTTAATTAAATTAAATGTTTCTTGATAAATAACAGGGGTGTATCCCCATGAGCCAACCATAACCATACTGCTGCTTTAGACTTGTTCATATAGAATGAAGAATTTGGCGTGCTCGACTCAAAAGTTTGCAGTAATAGAAATTATTGCGGTGCCGGGTTCAAAAGGCATATACTGAAGAAGGGAAAACCTGTATTGATTGTATATACGGGACATTATTTTGTATAGACGTGTCCAGTATAGAATGCTGTTGTCTATCGTGTGATTAACTAAATGATTGCTTATTATCTACATTGAAGTAAATGCTAAGCTGTTGTATCATTCTCCTATTGTTTTTATTTACTAATGTACCATTATTGATATGGTTTGTGACACACGAGTTCCTAGTTGATCGAGAGATGACCGATGGTCTAAGATCTAGTACTGGTAGTTGAAGATCTAGTACTGGTAGTCTAAGATCTAGTACTGGTAGTCTAAGATCTAGTACTGGTAGTCTAAGATCTAGTACCGGTAGTCTAAGATCTAGTACTGGTAGTCTAAGATCTAGTACTGGTAGTCTAAGATCTAGTACCGGTAGTCTAAGATCTAGTACTGTCCTATGGTAGAAGAGAATCCCACTCACTTGGTTGTATGCCACGGCGTGACTGCTAAGGAACTAGTAAATACCATTGCATTGCAACTAACAGACAGACATTACTGTGATACATGACTAACAGACCTCTCTCTCTCCTGGACAGACATTACTGTGATACATGACTAACAGATCTCTCTCTCTCCTGGACAGACATTACTGTGATACATGACTAACAGACCTCTCTCTCTCCTGGACAGACATTACTGTGATACATGACTAACAGACCTCTCTCTCTCCTGGACAGACATTACTGTGATACATGACTAACAGATGAATGGGATTGTTTTTACACAAAGCCCACAACAACAACACATCCACAGCTGACATTTGTGTTTTATCTTAATAAAGTAAATATGGGATGAGGCTGAGTCTTACTTGATTTCCTGTTTGTGTGGTCGTTGTTCTCATCATCACCGACGGCAACCTTCTCATACTTGCCGTGAGCCATCATCACAAATTTGTACTTTTTACCAAAGGCTCCCTATGAAAATGGTATTATATTTTCAGTTTGTACAAATGCCAGCATTTATAACTTACATTTATACTTTTAAGTACCAATTATATTCAAAAGTTACGTACAGTGTGCTGACAGCTACTTGTTTTGAATATAATCCACCGACTGAATAACAGACCTCATATACAGATATATGATATAGTCAAATGAATGAAGGGATTGGTTCATTAGATTTAAGCCTACACTACCTTCCCAACTCTCCCAGATGGCGAAGAGTCTCCTAGATTCTCCCAGAGGTTCTTCTTGCTCAGAACATCACCAGCATTCACCTCCTGGCAAGAGCAAACACACATGAATCATTAGAGAAGAAACACACAGTACACAACATCAGCACATGAATCACTAGAGAAGAAACACACAGTACACAACATCAGCACATTAATCACTAGAGAAGAAACACACAGTACACAACATCAGCACGTTTATACCCTTCTGTCACACTTGTGCTTTATGATGGCAATAATAAAGATATATAGTCAAAAAATATGAACACGAATAGATAGCGGAATAAATCTTTTTCAAGCTACCACAGATAATATTGTGTCATGAAAGTAGATACAGATGCTACTGTACCAATCAGGAGAGAGAGGAGGGGTTTGATTATTACTGTTATACTAACATCCTCCACAAGGGGGCAGCGTTCCATAGAAACATTAGAATCACCAGACAGGATATATATGACAAGACCTGTCTGACTTGACTTTGATAAAGTAGGCCCACATATGAGACTGACATTAAAGCCATAGGGTTGTAATATATTCACATATATGTTAAATATAACTGATGATAAAGCCATGGGATTGTAATATATTCACATATATGTTAGATATAACTGATGAGAAAGCCATAGGGTTGTAATATATTCACATATATGTTAGATATGACTGACATTAAAGCCATAGGATTGTAATATATTCACATATATGTTAAATATGACTGATGAGAAAGCCATAGGGTTGTAATATATTCACATATATGTTAGATATGACTGACGATAAAGCCATAGGTTTGTAATATATTCACATATATGTTAGATATGACTGACGATAAAGCCATAGGATTGTAATATATTCACATATATGTTAGATATAAAGGAAAGGTTAAGGTCCATTTCCATAGAGAAAGGAAAGAGGGGAAACAGAGAACAGTTACCTTGAAGAAGAGACAGATTAGAATGTACCAGAGATGTAGGAAGAGAGCTGAAAGGAAAACTGAGAAGGAGAAGAGGAGACAGATTAGAATGTACCAGAGATGTAGGAAGAGATCTGAAAGGAAAACTGAGAAGGAGAAGAGGGGATGGTGCAGGAGTAGAATCGTCAAGCTTAACAAATCAGTGAGCTGAGTTAAGTTTCACTTCAAGTACATGAATATGATAGATCAGTAGAGTAACAAGTAGTTGTCCCAGAGGACTAGTGGGTGTGCAGGCTTTTACTCCAACCCTGCTCTAACACACCAGATCCAGAAAATAAGCTTCCAATCAGAACCCTGACTAGCTGAATCAGGAGTGTTAGAGCAGGGTTGGAGCAAAAGCCTGCATACCCCTTAGCCATCAGGAGGATGGTTGGCCACTCCTGACGTAGATCCAATAGTTGATTCATTCAAAGTTTGGATAGATATTTAGTGTGAGTCGTAACTGAGTAGTAACTGTGGTCGACTTGTCGTATTGACGTAACTAAGTCATCATGAGTAGCTCTGAGAGAATTGGGAGAGACAGGTGTCTGTTGTTACTCACTGCTGGCTTGGAGAGGCTTTTGCTGCTTCCATCTGGGTTTCCTTTCACCCATTGGTGGATGAGGTCGGCCACGCCCACATTCAGACCCTCTGTATCCTGAGAAACACAGATGATGAATCATGATGAAGTCGTGCATTCACATAACAAATGGCACCCTATTCCCTATTCCAAAAGGTGCGCAACATTTTCCATTAAGTCATTGATTTATGGACTACAAATCTGGCAGCTTTACAGAAATGTTGAGCATTGCACATTTTCCCTGTCAAATAAACCTATTAAAGTAAGGTATAAACAATACCTCTGTGTTATGATTAATTTGATGATTGAGTTCACTAAAACGGAGGAGAGGCCCACCAATGCCTTCATACCTTGAATAGTACTCCCTAAGTGGTCAAAAGTCTGTCACCAATGAGAGCATATTGCAGTATGCAGAGTCTCTCTATTTATCATCAACTGAATATGTTTGGATATCCAGCCCCTGCTCAAAGACAATGGATGTCCGTATGTAATCTTTCCCTACCTTGGAAGGTGTCTCCCTGGGGGTCTGGCTCCAAGCTTCCCTGGCCTCAAACAGGTTCTTCTTGGAGGCCACAGGCTCAGTGGGGCTGGGCAGGTCCAACAGAACCTGCTGCTTGGCCGCCTGGGCTTCCTTAGAGGACGTCTGGAAAGATGAGACGTGACAGTTAACTTCCTTTTACTGTCCGGGACTGTATTGCTTACACTGTGTTGTTAAACAGGGTTGAAGCAAAAGCCTGCATAGACAGATTCTCTCTGTTCGGGGGGAGGCTTGGCCACTCCTGCGTTATGGTTTAAGTTAATCTGAATAAAGGAGTATCTTTAAATGTTATCAGTCATACAGGGGATGAAAGCTCAGTGGATGTAAAATAGCAGTATATTAGTATAGTACAGTACAGTGTTAACCAACTCCGGGAACAATAGTACAGTATAGTATAGTACAGTATAGTACAGTATAGTATAGTATAGTATAGTATAGTATATTATAGTATAGTACAGTATAGTATAGTACAGTATAGTACAGTATAGTACAGTACAGTACAGTATAGTACAGTATAGTACAGTGTATTATAGTATAGTACAGTACAGTATAGTATAGTATAGTATAGTACAGTATAGTACAGTATAGTACAGTACAGTACAGTACAGTACAGTATAGTACAGTATAGTATAGTACAGTATAGTACAGTATAGTACAGTATAGTATAGTACAGTATAGTACAGTATAGTACAGTATAGTACAGTATAGTACACTACAGTATAGTACAGTATAGTACAGTATAGTGTTAACCAACTCCGGGAACAATAGTACAGTATAGTATAGTACAGTATAGTACAGTATAGTACAGTATAGTACAGTATAGTATAGTACAGTATAGTATAGTATAGTATAGTACAGTATAGTACAGTATATTACAGTATAGTATAGTACAGTATAGTATAGTACAGTATAGTATAGTACAGTACAGTATAGTATAGTATGGTATAGTATAGTACATTATAGTACAGTATAGTACAGTATAGTATAGTGCAGTATAGTATAGTATAGTACAGTACAGTACATTATAGTATAGTATAGTATAGTATAGTATAGTATAGTATAGTATAGTATAGTATAGTATATTATAGTATAGTATAGTATAGTATAGTATAGTACAGTACAGTATAGTACAGTACAGTATAGTATAGTATAGTATAGTATAGTACAGTATAGTACAGTATAGTACAGTATAGTACAGTATAGTATAGTACAGTATAGTACAGTATAGTACAGTACAGTACAGTACAGTACAGTATAGTATAGTATAGTATAGTATAGTATAGTATAGTACAGTACAGTATAGTACAGTACAGTATAGTACAGTATAGTACAGTATAGTATAGTATAGTATAGTATAGTACAGTACAGTACAGTATAGTACAGTATAGTATAGTATAGTACAGTATAGTATAGTATAGTATAGTATAGTACAGTACAGTACAGTATAGTATAGTACAGTACAGTACAGTACAGTACAGTATAGTATAGTACAGTATAGTACAGTATAGTATAGTACAGTATACTACAGTATAGTATAGTATAGTACAGTATAGTATAGTACAGTATAGTACAGTGTAGTACAGTGTAGTACAGTGTAGTACAGTGTAGTACAGTATAGTATAGTATAGTATAGTACAGTACAGTACAGTATAGTATAGTACAGTATAGTATCGTATCGTATCGTATAGTGTAGTATATTACAGTACTGTGATTCTGGCGCCGACGAAGATGGCGGCCTCGCGACTAGCTCTTAGGAAACTTTGCAGTATTTTGTTTTTTTATTTATTATTTTATGCATTATTAGCGCAGAAAGTGTTTTGTATCATCAACGGTGACTGAGTTTATCAGGAAGTGAATAGGTGATGTTGTGCCCACTGTGACTATTAAAACCTACCCTAACCCAGTGTTGCCAACTTAGCGACTAGCGACAAATCTAGCGACTTTTTCTGGTGTTATTGGAGACTTTTGGAGACTCTGATGTGAAAGCACGTATCATTCTTACTCTTCTCAACGAGCAGCGGGTGCTGCCGTGGGGCCCCACCCCCATCCCAAAGCACTCACAGGAAGCCCAGTCCTCGCGCAGCAGTCCCTCCCAGCTACAGGAGATGTTCACCCCTCTGTGTCCAGACTGCAAATGAATCGCGCATGCAGGAAGCCGCCGCTGGCTGATCCCGCCGCTGGCTGATCCCGCCCTGGCTGATCCCGCCGCTGGCTGATCCCGCCCTGGCTGATCCCGCCCTGGCTTACATTCAGGGCGGGATGAAAAAAATTAAACTAGAATCGACAGAAGAACGTTCATTTGTAGTTCTAAACATATTTAGGGTGTTTTTTACTCCCTTTTTGTCTCTCCTACAGCTTTATTCCTCTCTCCTACAGCGTTATTCCTCTCTCCTACAGCGTTATTCCTCTTTCCTACAGCGTTATTCCTCTCTCCTACAGCGTTATTCCTCTCTCCTACAGCGTTATTCCTCTCTCCTACAGCGTTATTCCTCTCTCCTACAGCGTTATTCCTCTCTCCTACAGCGTCCATCACAATTACATGCACACTGACAATTATGCAAATTAGGTGATGATGTCATTTAGCGACTTCTAGCGACTTTTAGGACAGCCAATAGCTACTCTCCTTACTGAGGAGTTGACAACACTGGCCTAACCAGAAACCGTGGATAGATGGCAGCATTCGTGCCAATCTGAAAGCGCGAACCACCGCATTCAACCATGGCAAGGTGACTGGGAATATGGCAGAATACAAACAGTGTAGTACACATCACCGACAAACTGAAATGGTCCACCAACGCAGACAGTGTGGTGAAGAAGGCACAACAGAGCCTCTTCAACCTCAGGAAATTCGGCTTGGCACCTAAAACCATCACAAACTTTTACAGATGCACAATTGAGAGCATCCTGTCGGGCTGTATCACCACATGGTATGGCAACTGCACCGCCCGTAACTGCAGGGCTATCCAGAGGGTGGTGCGGTATGCCGAACGCATTATCGGGGGCAAACTACCCACCCTCCAAGACACATACAGCACCCGATGTCACAGGAAGGCCAAAAAGATCATCAAGGACATCAACCACCCGAGCCACTGCCTGTTCACCCCGCTATCATCCAGAAGGCGAGGTCGAGGTCAGTGCAGGTAAGGCAGAGTAAAGCATAGTAGAGCATAGAAAGTATAGTAAGGTATAGTAAAGTATAGTATACCTCAATGGCATGAGTGTACTGTTCCAGTCTGTTGTCGATCCTGGAGATAGGGATGGGAGCCTGGGTCTTCTTGATGCTGTTACTGTTTTAAAACAAGACATATCCTTCCATGAACATCACTCTTTCATAATACTCTGAGGTAGGGTTAGGGTTAGGGTTGATAGTACCCTGAGGTAGGGTTAGGGTTAGGGTTGATAGTACCCTGAGGTAGGGTTAGGGTTGATAGTACCCTGAGGTAGGGTTAGGGTTGATAGGACTCTGAGGTAGGGTTAGGGTTAGGGTTGATAGTACCCTGAGGTAGGGTTAGGGTTGATAGTACCCTGAGGTAGGGTTAGGGTTGATAGTACCCTGAGGTAGGGTTAGGGTTGATAGTACCCTGAGGTAGGGTTAGGGTTGATAGTACCCTGAGGTAGGGTTAGGGTTAGGGTTGATAGTACCCTGAGGTAGGGTTAGGGTTGATAGGACTCTGAGGTAGGGTTAGGGTTGATAGTACCCTGAGGTAGGGTTAGGGTTGATAGTACCCTGAGGTAGGGTTGATAGTACCCTGAGGTAGGGTTAGGGTTGATAGGACTCTGAGGTAGGGTTAGGGTTGATAGTACCCTGAGGTAGGGTTAGAGTTGATAGTACCCTGAGGTAGGGTTAGGGTT
Organism: Coregonus lavaretus; assembly: GCF_964263955.1. Taxonomy (NCBI): domain Eukaryota; kingdom Metazoa; phylum Chordata; class Actinopteri; order Salmoniformes; family Salmonidae; genus Coregonus; species Coregonus lavaretus. Next base: position 34,813 of record NW_028156104.1, on the reverse strand, counting down.
GATAGTACCCTGAGGTAGGGTTAGGGTTGATAGGACTCTGAGGTAGGGTTAGGGTTGATAGGACTCTGAGGTAGGGTTAGGGTTGATAGTACCCTGAGGTAGGGTTAGAGTTGATAGTACCCTGAGGTAGGGTTAGGGTTGATAGTACCCTGAGGTAGGGTTGATAGTACCCTGAGGTAGGGTTAGGGTTAGGGTTGATTGTACCCTGAGGTAGGGTTGATAGTACCCTGAGGTAGGGTTAGGGTTAGGGTTGATAGTACCCTGAGGTAGGGTTAGGGTTGATAGTACCCTGAGGTAGGGTTAGGGTTAAGGTTGATAGTACCCTGAGGTAGGGTTAGGGTTGATAGGAATCTGAGGTAGGGTTGATAGTACCCTGAGGTAGGGTTAGGGTTGATAGTACCCTGAGGTAGGGTTAGGGTTAGGGTTGATAGTACCCTGAGGTAGGGTTAGGGTTAGGGTTGATAGGACTCTGAGGTAGGGTTAGGGTTAGGGTTGATTGTACCCTGAGGTAGGGTTAGGGTTGATAGTACCCTGAGGTAGGGTTAGGGTTGATAGTACCCTGAGGTAGGGTTAGGGTTAAGGTTGATAGTACCCTGAGGTAGGGTTAGGGTTAAGGTTGATAGTACCCTGAGGTAGGGTTAGGGTTGATAGTACCCTGAGGTAGGGTTAGGGTTGATAGTACCCTGAGGTAGGGTTAGGGTTGATAGTACCCTGAGGTAGGGTTAGAGTTGCATATTCTGTCACCGCATATTCTAAACACTCCTTTGGTGGCTATTTTGGGTGTGGCTACATGTTCTAAATATAAAGTAACGTTACAGCTGCGTGATATAAAGGCGTAGTAGACTTATATTCCCAATACCCTTCTTCCAAGTCAACCGAAAACGTTTCAACACTTGTCTGACCCCAGGCCTCCTGCATGCCACAAGCATCACGCTTGCTTCACGCAAGTGTGGTTTAACCCAACCAGCTCCATTACATTGGCTATAGCAAAGGAGCTCACTGCCCAGCCAGAAGAGCAGGCGGTCTCTAGTCTCAACAGGAGCTCACTGATACTTTGCTTTCTGTGTATTTCATCTTAAAAGGTTCTCTCTCTCTCTCTCTCTCTCTCTCTCTCTCTCTCTCTCTCTCTCTCTCTCTCTCTCTCTCTCTCTCTCTCTCTCTCTCTCTCTCTCTCTCTCTCTCTCTCTCTCTCTCTCGTTTTCGATGTGATGTAATTGTATCTCTGTGAATACTGACACACACACACACACACACACACACACACACACACACACACACACACACACACACACACAACCTTCTCGACTTTCTTAACGTACTGAAACACACATCTGTGTGCAGCAATACTGTCTGTTGCTATAACTCTGCTATGAGGGTGTGTGTGTGTCTAAACTGAACATCTTCTCATCTCATGTCATCTCTTCTCATTGTCAAGTTTATTTTCACAAGGAAATGTCTAACGGACTAGACCACCTATCAACACAGACTATATCAGGAAATGTCTAACGGACTAGACCACATATCAACACAGACTATATCAGGAAATGTCTAACGGACTAGACCACCTATCAACACAGACTATATCAGGAAATGTCCAACGGACTAGACCACCTATCAACACAGACTATATCAGGAAATGTGTAACGGACTAGACCACCTATCAACACAGACTATATTAGAGAGCTCCTCTAAACAGTGATGTCTTCCATCTGCTTTAACATAATATTTTGGCCTGATAAATGTGACACTGGAAACAACCCGTTATTAGCAGTGTCTTCTGCCAACAGAGACAGTGACAGATGGTTTGTGTGGAGGGTGTTTGGGTTACCATTAGTTCCGATGATGTCATTAACTCTCTGAGGATGAGTTCCATCATGTTCACATTTTATGAAAAAGTATCTTATCCTCACGCAATGTTTTCTCTTACAAGGGGGGGGGTGTGTGTGCGTGCGTGCATGTTTATGTGTGTGTGTGTCCTCTGGAGGATGGGAAACAGAGGCAATAAAACACCAGCTCACCTGATGATGTCATTTCTTAAGGACCTCAGACTCCTAGCTAATGCTATCTCTCACCATTCTCTGTCTTAACGCCCTCAGACTCTATCCCAACTGTTTATATTGTATTTTTTTGCTGATGGTTCCCATGAATCCGTTTTTTATATCCCACAGCGGGACAGCAGGGTAGAGGTGTGGCCAGTTAGCATCAGTAATGAACAGCTGCAGACAGAAAGGAGCCTGGTGGCTGCTACATGAGCGTACTATCTCTAGCGCACCATGAGGCGAGTACTTGTCGCACCAGCAGCCTAGGATGCTGTACGAGTGTTAGCATGTATATTTCTCACCACACGGCTGCTATAGGAACAGATATCTAATGTTTCTCACCACACGGCTGCTATAGGATCAGACATCTAATATATCTCAGCGGGAGGCTGCTATAGCATCAGATATCTAATGTATCTCAGCGCGAGGCTGCTATAGGATCAGATATCTAATATATCTCAGCGGGAGGCTGCTATAGGATCAGATATCTAATGTATCTCAGCGCGAGGCTGCTATAGGATCAGATATCTAATGTATCTCAGCGCGAGGCTGCTATAGGATCAGATATCTAATGTATCTCAGCGCGAGGCTGCTATAGGATCAGATATTGAATGTATCTCAGCGCGAGGCTGCTATAGGATCAGATATTGAATGTATCTCAGCGCGAGGCTGCTATAGGATCAGATATTGAATGTATCTCAGCGCGAGGCTGCTATAGGATCAGATATTGAATGTATCTCAGCGCGAGGCTGCTATAGGATCAGATATCTAATCTATCTCAGCGCGAGGCTGCTATAGGATCAGATATCTAATCTATCTCAGCGCGAGGCTCCTCTGGAAGCATATAGCCTGTCTATCTCAGCAGCAGCCACCTGAGAAAACACATCTGGTCTGACTGAGTACATAGTGTGTAAATCATCACTGACAAAGAGGGGATCCAATAAAGAGACAGAGAGAGAGACAGAGCGTACCACCTGCCAAATCCCTGCTTTTCTATTTCGCTATCAGGGTTCTTTCCGCCATAGTAAGTACTTCATTGGTTTAATTAGACCACAGTTTGTCTACTTTACGTTTCATTTTAGTATGTGTGCTCATGATGACAGTCAACCGTGTCAACTGTTTTCACTTGAGATATTTTCACTCACCTTTTCTGCAGGGAGCGGTTCAGAGACTCAGTCCTCTCGTTGATCTGAGGAGGGGAACAAGGACACTGGGTTTGTATTGTGAGATAATATAGCTGAAGCTACCTAGCATAACAGCTAACAACTTCAATCTACAGTGGCCCTACATTATCCATCTACAGTAGTCCTACATTATCAATCTACAATAGTTCTACATTATCCACCTACAGTAGTCCTACATTATCAATCTACAGTGGCCCTACATTATCCATCTACAGTAGTCCTACATGATCAATATACAAAGTCTTACATTATCGATCTACAGTGGCCCTACATTATCAATATACAGTAGTCCTACATTATCGATCTACAGTAGTCATACATTATCAATATACAGTAGTCCTACATTATCAATGTATTGATAATGGTCCTACATTATCGATCTACAGTAGTCCTACATTATCAATATACAGTAGTCCTACATTGTCAATCTACAGTGGTCCTACCTTATCCACCTACAGTAGCCCTACATTATCAATATATAGTAGTCATACATGATCAATATACAAAGTCATACATTATCGATCTACAGTGGCCCTACATTATCAATATACAGTAGTCCTACATTATCGATCTACAGTAGTCCTACATTATCAATCTACAGTGGTCCTACAATATCAATCTAAAGTAGTCCTACATGATACATCTACGGTAGCCCTACAATTCCGTTTGTGGTTTATACTGTAATGACCTGTTAAAGGTGTATGATACTGTCATGACCTGTTAAAGGTGTATGATACTGTAATGACCTGTTAAAGGTGTATGATACTGTAATGACCTGTTAAAGGTGTATGATACTGTAATGACCTGTTAAAGGTGTATAATACTGTAATGACCTGTTAAAGGTGTATGATACTGTAATGACCTGTTAAAGGTGTATGATACTGTAATGACCTGTTAAAGGTGTATAATACTGTAATGACCTGTTAAAGGTGTATGATACTGTAATGACCTGTTAAAGGTGTATGATACTGTAATGACCTGTTAAAGGTGTATGATACTGTAATGACCTGTTAAAGGTGTATGATACTGTCATGACCTGTTAAAGGTGTATGATACTGTAACTACCTGTTAAAGGTGTATGATACTATAATGACCTGTTAAAGGTGTATGATACTGTAATGACCTGTTAAAGGTGTATGATGCTGTCATGACCTGTTAAAGGTGTATGATACTGTAATGACCTGTTAAAGGTGTATGATACTGTAACTACCTGTTAAAGGTGCATGATACTGTAATGACCTGTTAAAGGTGTATGATACTGTAATGACCTGTTAAAGGTGTATGATACTGTCATGACCTGTTAAAGGTGTATGATACTGTCATGACCTGTTAAAGGTGTATGATACTGTAATGACCTGTTAAAGGTGTATGATACTGTCATGACCTGTTAAAGGTGTATGATACTGTCATGACCTGTTAAAGGTGTATGATACTGTAATGACCTGTTAAAGGTGTATGATACTGTAATGACCTGTTAAAGGTGTATGATACTGTAACTACCTGTTAAAGGTGTATGATACTGTAATGACCTGTTAAAGGTGTATGATACTGTAATGACCTGTTAAAGGTGTATGATACTGTAACTACCTGTTAAAGGTGTATGATACTGTAATGACCTGTTAAAGGTGTATGATACTGTAATGACCTGTTAAAGGTGTATGATACTGTAATGACCTGTTAAAGGTGTATGATACTGTCATGACCTGTTAAAGGTGTATGATACTGTAACTACCTGTTAAAGGTGTATGATACTATAATGACCTGTTAAAGGTGTATGATACTGTAATGACCTGTTAAAGGTGTATGATGCTGTCATGACCTGTTAAAGGTGTATGATACTGTAATGACCTGTTAAAGGTGTATGATACTGTAATGACCTGTTAAAGGTGTATGATACTGTAATGACCTGTTAAAGGTGTATGATACTGTAATGACCTGTTAAAGGTGTATGATACTGTAATGACCTGTTAAAGGTGCATGATACTGTAACTACCTGTTAAAGGTGTATGATACTGTAATGACATGTTAAAGGTGTATGATACTGTAATGACCTGTTAAAGGTGTATGATACTGTAATGACCTGTTAAAGGTGTATGATACTGTAATGACCTGTTAAAGGTGTATGATACTGTAATGACCTGTTAAAGGTGTATGATACTGTCATGACCTGTTAAAGGTGTATGATACTGTAATGACCTGTTAAAGGTGTATGATACTGTAATGACCTGTTAAAGGTGTATGATACTGTAACTACCTGTTAAAGGTGTATGATACTGTCATGACCTGTTAAAGGTGTATGATACTGTAATGACCTGTTAAAGGTGTATGATACTGTAATGACCTGTTAAAGGTGTATGTAGGTGGCACACATGCATACAGTAAGTTGTAAGGAACAAGCTTCCTGTTAAAGTTGTCAACATAATCCCCATCAGCATGGCTCATAGTATGGAGTCTTTACTGTTGATGATGTAACAAGGCCTCAGAAGGTGTTTGGAGGGAAGGTGAAACAGGATAGCCTGCTACCGGATCTGTTTGGGTTGTCTTGACAACTCATATGGTCATTGTTGCATGACAATGACCATATTTGGCAAGACAGCAATAAAACCGATCTGGGACCAGGCTAGAAACAAGAGCTGAGTTTGTATGAAGCACAGAGCGACATTAAAAAGACAGACAGCTGACAGGAGGTGTCACGTTATGACCACACAGAACACAACAGAACGGAACCTTTGTGTTTCACAGTTAACCCCATGGTGACCTTTAACCTGGAACGACCCCTGCGTGGGGTCGATGTTCCAGAACCTTTAATCCAGATCAAATGATCATCCTGTGTTGTGTTATGTTATGTTCCCCCTTCAGATTAGGAACCACCTCACTTTTCAAAATAGAACCAGATCTCCATGATGCTGCATCATATACAACAACAAATATCATGATGATCATTCCTTGACATTTATTAGAAATATTGCCTTTCGGTTTTGTTACAAAAGCAAACAGGGAACAGAATCGAAAGGGGGGGGACAGAATCTAAGACAACACAGGATCATTTTGATCTGGATGAAATGTTCTGAAGCACTTTTGGTCTCTGGAACCTTGGTCTCAAACTGAACCTCACCGTGCAGGTATTCTCAGCCGTCATCCTGTTCTCCTTGTCATTCTGTAAGGACACACATCACAGGGAAGCACATTGATGGCAGGAAATACACAAGCCAATACCACTGCTGCAGGCAATGTCTTTAGATGGCTTTTACGCCGCTAACAATGGTCAATAAACATGATCATGATAATCAATAAGGTTATTCATCAGACAGATACATACAGCAAGAGGAACGCGTTTGGACGGTCGAAACTGTCCATTTTCCCAATAGTTTGTCAAATGTTTGTGTTTTGTCCAATTGATTTTAGAGGAAAATATATTTGTTTGTTACTTGTAATAGGAGTATTACTAGTGCTTTACTGGTTAAACAGAAGCATAGAAAAACATTTGACTGAGGGAGTCATTTCATTGGTTATGACTCAACAGTTGGCACATTAGCAAGGTTGCTGTTGAGCAATGCACGTGTGTGGTAAGTGTCGTTTAGCTGTGAGACAGAACGAAAGTTGGGTGCTTTCCCATAAAATACATGAATTAACCCCATGATGATCCACGAAGTGTTGGAGTGTTTAAGGAAAGCTAGATAACCACATGCAGCTACACACATAGCACAACACAAAATCTATGTACCAAATGGCACCCTATTCTGGCACCCTATTGGACCCTGGTCTAAAGTAGTGCACTACAAAGGGAATAGGGTGCCATTTGGGACGCAACTCTAAGGCTCTGTTCTAATATCCACGGTAACATACTTCTTAGAATAAAGCAGTGTATTGGGGAGTGTGGATTCTAAGAGGTGTGCCGGTGTGTACATTAGAACACAGCCTAAAAACTGTCTAGATGCTGTCAACACAGAAAGTGTGATTTCTTCACACTTAAAAAAACAGCGAGGTGAGGAAACATAGAATGTGTCAACATGGCATGCAAGAGGTGGAGAGGGGGTGTAATGGTGTGATGGTGTGAGGGTGTGATGGTGTGATGGTGTGATGGTAGAATGGTGTGAGTGTGTGATGGTGTGATGGTGTGAGTGTGTGATGGTGTGAGTGTGTGATGGTGTGAGGGTGTGATGGTGTAATGGTGTTGAGGATGTGATGGTGTAATGGTGTTGAGGATGTGATGGTGTGCTGGTGTGAGTGTGTGATGGTGTGAGTGTGTGATGGTGTGAGGGTGTGATGGTGAGATGGTGAGTGCGTGATGGTGTGAGTGTGTGATGGTGTAATGGTGTTGAGGATGTGATGGTGTGCTGGTGTGAGTGTGTGATGGTGTGAGTGTGTGATGGTGTGAGGGTGTGATGGTGAGATGGTGAGTGCGTGATGGTGTGAGTGTGTAATGGTGTAATGGTGTTGAGGATGTGATGGTGTGCTGGTGTGATGGTATGATGACACCAATTGAGCAAAGTTAGATAGAGAAATGGTCCTGTAGTCAACATTGTCTTTTGTGTTCTACGATAAGATTGAGGGTTGAGAAGACAAACTGTTTTATTCATCAAAAGAGTTGATTCTGAAAGTATTTCATATTTAGCAGTTAGCAAAAGGTGTCTTCAGACTACAAGGTTTATTTCAAATCTGTCATGGTTCATTTTGTCTGAGGAGTGTTAACAACACGTTCTAAAAACAACTTAAACCAAGACAAAATAGAACCCAAAGGAAGCCAGTGTGAATAGTCATACTGATATCAGGCTCTGAGTAGAACCACAGACCATACAGGACTCTCACTTCACATCACAGGAGCCAACACAGTTACAAACCGCCAACACCCTGCACTTACAGAACTTACTGGGTAAAACAGAAGGAGGAGTTTCTGCTTGAACGTCACGAAGCATAGAACCAGAACACAGCGACAGACACTCTACATCAAGAACAGTGACCCTGTATGAGTCGGCATGTCAGAGTGAATAGAAAGGCGGCTGTTATGCTGTGAAATATAGCCTAGAATGTTTTTTTTTAGGGGCTATGTACACAGTGCATTCGGAAAGTTTTCAGACCCCTTGACTTTTTCCACATTTTGTTACGTTACAGCCTTATTCTAAAAATTGATGAAATAAAACGTTTTTCTCATCAATCTACACACAACACCCAATAATGACAAAGTGAAAACAGGTTTCTAGAAATGTTTGCACATTTATAAAAATAAAAAAAAACAGAAATACCTTATTTACGTAAGTATTCAGACCCTTTGCTATGAGACTCGAAATTTAGCTCAGGTGCATCCTGTTTCCATTGATCATCCTTGAGATGTTTCTACAACTTGATTGGAGTCCACCTGTGTTAAATTCAATTGATTGGACATGATTTGGAAAGGCACACAAGTTTATATAAAGTCCCACAGTTGACAGTGCATGGCAGAGCAAAAACCAAGCCATGAGGTCGAAGGAATTGTCCGTAGAGCACTGAGAAAGGATTGTGTCGAGGCACAGATCTGGGGAAAGGTACCATCATTCTTAAATGGAAGAAGTTTGGAACCACCAAGACTCTTCCTAGAGCTGGCCACCTGGCCAAACTGAGCAATCGGGGAAGAAGGGCCTTGGTCAGGGAGGTGACCAAGAACCCAATGGTCACTCTGACAAAGCTCCACAGTTCCTCTGTGGAGATAAGAGAACCTTCCAGAAGGACAACCATCTCTGCAGCACTCCACCAATCAGGCCTTTATGGTAGAGTGGCCAGACGGAAGCCACTCCTCAGTAAAAGGCACATGACAGCCCACTTGGAGTTTGCCAAAAGGCACCTAACAAGACTCTCTGGTCTGATGAAACCAAGATTGAACTCTTTGGCCTGAATGCCAAGTTTCACGTCTGGAGGAAACCTGGCACCATCCCTATGGTGAAGCATGATGGTGGGAGCATCATGCTGTGGGGATGTTTTTCAGTGGCAGGGACTGGAAGACTAGTCAGGATCGAAGCAAAGATGAACGGAGAAAAGTAGAGAGATCCTTGGTGAAAACCTGCTCCAGAGCGCTCAGGACCTCAGAATGAGGTGAAGGTTCACCTTCCAACAGGACAATGACCTTAAACACACAGCCAAGACAACGCAGGAGTGGCTTCGGGACAAGTCTCTGAATGTCCTTGAGTGGCCCAGCCAGAGCCCAGACTTGAACCCAATCGAACATCTCTGGAGAGACCTGAAAATAGGTGTGCAGCGACACTCCTCATCCAACCTGACAGAGCTTGAGAGGATCTGCAGAGAAGAATGGGAGAAACTCCCCAAATACAGGTGTGCCAAGCTTGTAGCGTCATACCCAAGAAGACTCGATGCTGTAATCTCTGCCAAAGGTGCTGCAACAAAGTGCTGAGTAAAGGGTCTGAATACTTCTGTAAATGTGATTTTTCAGTTGTTGTTTTTTTATGCATTTGCAAACATCTCTAAAAACCTGTTTTCGCCGTCTTATTATGGAGTATTGTGTGTAGATTGATGAGGAAAATGTTTTATTTAATCAATTTTACAATAAGGCTGTAATGTAACAAAAATGTGGAAAAGGTCAAAGGGGTCTGAATACTTTCCGAATGCACTGTATAAGGATAAATCCATTGAACCCTTTTTTGGTTCTAATAAAAAGCATGTGATAGTGGGCATGTGATTAGGTGATAGGGGAACGAGAAGGTGATGTGTATGGTGGTAAATGATATGGGGACATCGGCTGTACCTTGAAGGTGGGGCTCATGGGACTGAAGGGGCTGAAGGACTCGTCTCCCTCAATGCTGGAGATACTGAGGTTCTTCATCCTCCTCTCTGTGGCCGACACCCTCCTCCTCTCCATCCCCTCTTTCACCCTCTTCCTCTCCTCCTGCACATTACGACAACACACGCATACATACATGATGCTGAACAGACCTCTGTTGTGCATGTTGTACATTATGATGCATTATGCAGAGCTCACAAGGGTGTTATAAATGTGCTTACAATGCATTATGAAGAGGGTATTCATAGGAAGTGTTACCAACATGCACACACATGCATATACATACACAGATACTGTACATACCAGTCTCAGAGTAGGAGTGTTGATCAAGGATCTGACTGGTAGCCCCTGTTAATTCGTTATAATGGACCCAGGTCTCACCTCCTCTTCCTCTCTCTGGTGCTGCTCCTCTTCCTCCCTGGCCCTGTGTCTCTCCTCTCTCCTGCCGTTCAACTCCTCCATCTCCTCCTTGTCCTCCCGCTGTTCCAGGGTGCCCTCTCCCTGGCCTGCCGTCTTCTCTGTCTCCGGCAGCCCCTCGGGAACCTCTCCATCCACCTCCTCCTGTCTCTGCCCTCCCAAGCTGCCACTGCAACTGGAGGAGAGGAGAGGAGAGGAGAGGAGAGGAGAGGAGAGGAGAGGAGAGGAGAGGAGAGGAGAGGAGAGGAGAGGAGAGGAGAGGAGAGGAGAGGAGAGGAGAGGAGAGGAGAGAGAGAAGAGAAGAGAAGAGAAGAGAAGAGAAGAGAAGAGAAGAGAAGAGAAGAGAAGAGAAGAGAAGAGAAGAGAAGAGAAGAGAAGAGAAGAGAAGAGAAGAGAAGAGAAGAGAAGAGAAGAGAAGAGAAGAGAAGAGAAGAGAAGAGAAGAGAAGAGAAGAGAGGAGAGGAGAGGAGAGGAGAGGAGAGGAGAGGAGAGGAGAGGAGAGGAGAGGAGAGAGTTAGAGGAACAGTTAGAGGAAGCTACTCCATCTCTCACCATGATCAAACTGCATTACAAATGTAACACCTTCTAATATCTCCACTGCTGTAGATAAAAGTAAGATAAACCACTTTGGACAGTTCTTAACTTATCAATCAACAAGATTCCCTCAATTTGTTTTGAAATGTTTGTGTTTACCTGTCTTCTTCAGTGACAAATAAGGAAGAAGTATGTGTCTCATCCATGTCTTTCGGTGTGTCATCCATCTCTTTCTGTGTCTCATCCATGTCTTTCTGTGTCTCAGCCATGTCTTTCGGTGTGTCATCCATCTCTTTCTGTGTCTCAGCCATGACTATCTGTGTCTCATCCATGTCTTTCGGTGTGTCATCCATCTCTTTCTGTGTCTCAGCCATGACTATCTGTGTCTCAGCCATGTCTTTCGGTGTGTCATCCATCTCTTTCTGTGTCTCATCCATGTCTTTCTGTATCTCAGCCATGTCTTTCGGTGTGTCATCCATCTCTTTCTGTGTCTCAGCCATGACTATCTGTGTCTCATCCATGTCTTTCGGTGTGTCATCCATCTCTTTCTGTGTCTCAGCCATGACTATCTGTGTCTCATCCATGACTATCTGTGTCTCAGCCATGTCTTTCGGTGTGTCATCCATCTCTTTCTGTGTCTCAGCCATGACTATCTGTGTCTCATCCATGACTATCTGTGTCTCATCCATGACTATCTGTGTCTCATCCATGACTATCTGTGTCTCAGCCATCTCTATCTGTGTCTCTAACTGTGTCTCAACACCGTATGGTAGAACACTCTAAAGGCTTGGTTAACTTAAGGAAGGATGTTGAGCTAGCCAATACAGGAAGTGATGAGAGTCACTGATCTTGTCATGCCTCTTTTTCAGCTCAGTATGAAGTAGGAACTGAGAGATGCTTTACAGAAGTGATTGTTCTCTCTCTAAAAGTAATCCCCATACAGATGTAGTATCTTCATTTGATCACCCTTTTGCAGGAGAACTTTCCTGCAATGCAGGCAAATTAAAACTTGGAGTGTATTTGAGAGGTTTAAAAAGGCTTCTGAAGTTTGTAATTTCCACTTTGAAATTTCAGACTTGATTTTGCCTTACGAAAAAATGGAACAACCCCAAACAAAAATGTCCATTAATAATAATAATCCACATAATAATTCAAATGTCCTGTTGCTGCAGGATTATTTTCCTGCTGCAGCAAACTGGCTCAGATTAAAGATCCTCCATCTGTAGCATGACGCTAAAACTGAAACTAAGGAAACTATAACAAATGAAGCTCAGACAGCTTCAGTCTTTGTGTAGAGTTCTCCTCCTCTTTAAATTGAATGTGTAGGTTACAGTAGTGAGATCTGGCCTCAGTCTGAATGTGTATCCAAAATGGCATGCTAATCCCTACATAATGCATTACTTTTGCCCAGATGAGATTCTATATAGGGATTAAGGTGGCAGCATTTTGGACACACGTGTAGACTATTTTAGGTTTGTTACCTTGGGGACAGTTTTCCTGCAACCAGGTATGATGTCACTTCCGCTCCAGCTGCTTCCCCGTTACTGTTGACGTGTCTCATGACTTTAGAGGTGTAGGAGATCTTCAACTCAGATTTCTTCTTTTCCACTACCTAAAACAACAAATAGTAGCTAAAGGAACAACACTTTATGGTTCAATTTTAGTTTTTTGCTTTTAACCCAAGTAAGTTAGAAAAAGGTCAATGGCATCAACTCATCTAAAGTTCGGTCAAGTTTTATCGTCACAGCCCAAACAACAGCTTCCCCTCTTTGCCCTGCCCTGAATAAAGACTACACTGTGACTTGAGTGATGATTGGATACAGCATTGCATTTACACAATCGTAACCCGACCTTGTTGTCTGTTGCTCTTCTTGAAGCATCTCGTGTCTTGTTGCTGGCTCTTCGTTCCCACTCCTCCTCCTCCTCCTCCTCCTCGGGCCCAGGCCCAGGACGTGTCTTCAGGCAGGGCCTGGTTGTGGAGGTTCCGTTTAGCAGCTGGGACTGCTGCTGGGGCTGGGGCTGAGGCTGATGGTCCTCCCAGGACTCCTGTTCCTCCAGGTGGCGCTGTCTGCGTTTTTCCAACCTCTGGGTCCAGTCACTGAAGCCCTCGTCCTCCTCCAGAGTCAACTGGCAGCCACTAGCCTTCAGCTCACTCTCACACCTGAGACAGGTAGAACTGTTAATAACAAGTCAAACCTAAAAGGTGGCACGGTGATTCATAACTGTTCACAGCTGTTGAACAGATATCGATCTTGCACAATTGTCAATATAAATGTTGTGCTGTATTCAATATTTCCTTCAAGAGTCACTACACCTAAGGACAGGGTTAGCCAGACCAAAGATTGCCAGGTCTCCCTTGAAAAAGACAGTCAAATCATAGATCCTCAAACAATTAAACCAAATGGCTGCACAATGCAAAACCAGCTAATTCAGCAAAATTCCTAACTGTTCTTTTTTTTTGGGGGGGGGGGGGGGGGGGGGTGGAAACCCGTTGCCTAGATCCATCGGAGTAACCCAACTCAAAGTATATCAGTGTTCAATACTTAAAGCAATAAAGTGACATCAGCACCCATATGGTTATCTTTTGAAGTAGTAAATACTTAACTGTTTTGTGTTTTGTTCACTCTTTCACATTAAATTGCATTATGTATTCTGAACTATAATGATTGAAGTTACTTGAACGTGAATATTTGTTGTAGTGAATATAAAAATGCAGGTTCCCTTCTACTTAAATGATTAACCTTCATTGCTCATTTTTGTCAAGTTTAAATAGTAAGTAGTTCTGATTAGTAATTTTCAGTGGTCGTGTCTTAATGTTTAATATTGTTTTATGCTTTTGATGATTTGTCATTTGAACCCACCTTAGCAGTCATTGTTGAACACAGTGGTAATTCCTCTAACAGTAACTGGTGGGAGCGCTGTAACCAGTCATTGTTGAACACAGTGGTAATTAATCTAACAGTAACTAGAGGTGGAGCTGTAACCAGTCATTGTTGAACACAGTGGTAATTCCTCTAATAGTAACTGGTGGTGGAGCTGTAACCAGTCATTGTTGAACACAGTGGTAATTCCTCTAACAGTAACTGGTGGGAGCGCTGTAACCAGTCATTGTTGAACACAGTGGTAATTCCTCTAATAGTAACTGGTGGTGGAGCTGTAACCAGTCATTGTTGAACACAGTGGTAATTCCTCTAATAGTAACTGGTGGTGGAGCTGTAACCAGTCATTGTTGAACACAGTGGTAATTCCTCTAATAGTAACTGGTGGGAGCGCTGTAACCAGTCATTGTTGAACACAGTGGTAATTCCTCTAACAGTAACTAGAGGTGGAGCTGTAACCAGTCATTGTTGAACACAGTGGTAATTCCTCTAACAGTAACTGGTGGGAGCGCTGTAACCAGTCATTGTTGAACACAGTGGTAATTCCTCTAACAGTAACTGGTGGGAGCGCTGTAACCAGTCATTGTTGAACACAGTGGTAATTCCTCTAACAGTAACTGGTGGGAGCGCTGTAACCAGTCATTGTTGAACACAGTGGTAATTAATCTAACAGTAACTAGAGGTGGAGCTGTAACCAGTCATTGTTGAACACAGTGGTAATTCCTCTAATAGTAACTGGTGGTAGAGCTGTAACCAGTCATTGTTGAACACAGTGGTAATTCCTCTAATAGTAACTGGAGGTGGAGCTGTAACCAGTCATTGTTGAACACAGTGGTAATTCCTCTAACAGTAACTGGTGGGAGCGCTGTAACCAGTCATTGTTGAACACAGTGGTAATTCCTCTAACAGTAACTGGTGGGAGCGCTGTAACCAGTCATTGTTGAACACAGTGGTAATTAATCTAACAGTAACTAGAGGTGGAGCTGTAACCAGTCATTGTTGAACACAGTGGTAATTCCTCTAATAGTAACTGGTGGGAGCGCTGTAAGCAGTACAGGGTGCTGCATTAGCCTCTGTCATTAAGAGTGGTGTACGTGACCTTGTTGATGGTGGGAATGGATTGTCTTATTATTGAATTGCCTCTGATCTGGAGGACTCACTAAACACGTGTTGCAGTGTGCCCCTGGCTATACGTAAATAAGAATAAAAAAAGACAATTGTGCCGTCTGGTTTGCTTAATATAAGCAATTTGAAATGATTTATACTTGTACTTTTACTTTTGATACTTAAGTATATTTGAGCAATTACACTTACTTCTGATACTTAAGTATATTTAAAACCAAATACTTTTAGACTTTTACTCAAGTAGTATTTTACTGGGTGACTTTCACTTTTAATTGAGTTATTTTCTATAAAGTATCTTTACTTTTACTCAAGTATTACAATTGAGTACTTTTTCCACCACTGCCCACAATCCTCTAAAAACTAAAAGTATTGCTAACTTGTAATTCTATATCAGCACAACACAGATAGATCAAGTGTTTTTTTACTCAAATATCAATGTGTCTGACTACTGCTTTATTATTAAGTAGAGACAGAACAGACTCAAGTAAGAACAACTTATTTAATAAATGTTAGATTGACTTTAAAATATTAATTAATCATAACTTGTAAAATCTCAATAACTTTAGATCAGCAGAAATAAAGTTATATTTAGTCTATAACCTAATATTTGTTAAAGGTACTCCAAAACATTAAGTGGTAAGAAATGTTATTGCCATCCGAGTTAGTACCACTTTTATGATTTGAGTTCTACTGACCGTTGGAGATGTTTGAGTAGCCACTACTCTGTTTCATGAATGAGTTAGGCAGTTACTTTTACAGAGCAGATGAACTTCTTAAACAACTGATTTTAGAAGTATTCTATTTTCTTCATACTGGGTTCCATTGGATATCCAGCTGGAAGCCAACAGTTGAAGTATTATATTTTCTTCATACTGGGTTCCATTGGATATCCAGCTGGAAGCCAACAGTTGAAGTATTATATTTTCTTCATACTGGGTTCCATTGGATATCCAGCTGGAAGCCAACAGTTGAAGTATTATATTTTCTTCATACTGGGTTCCATTGGATATCCAGCTGGAAGCCAGTAGTATTCTATTTTCTTCATACTGGGTTCCATTGGATATCCAGCTGTATGCCTCAACCCCAAGGGCACCAAAACACCAGGTGGCTAAAAGGTGTTAGCTGCTAACCACTGTGAAAACAATGAAGTTACTTCTGTATATTGTTAGCAGTCAGCACAATGTTGAAACAATGGGGTGTTAACAGCAGCCTGGCAGGGGAAAATACAGGGGTCTCAGGTACTGTAGAGAGGTCAGGAGACAGACAGAGGGGTCTCAGGGACTGTAGAGAGGTCAGGGGACAGACAGACAGAGGGGTCTCAGGTACTGTAGAGAGGTCAGGGGACAGACAGACAGACAGAGGGATCTCAGGTACTGTAGAGAGGTCAGGGGACAGACAGAGGGATCTCAGGTACTGTAGAGAGGTCAGGGGACAGACAGACAGAGGGGTCTCAGGTACTGTAGAGAGGTCAGGAGACAGACAGACAGACAGACAGAGGGGTCTCAGGTACTGTAGAGAGGTCAGGGGACAGACAGACAGACAGAGGGGTCTCAGGTACTGTAGAGAGGTCAGGAGACAGACAGGGTCTCAGGTACTGTAGAGAGGTCAGGAGACAGACAGACAGACAGAGGGGTCTCAGGTACTGTAGAGAGGTCAGGGGACAGACAGACAGACAGAGGGGTCTCAGGTACTGTAGAGAGGTCAGGGGACAGACAGACAGAGGGGTCTCAGGTACTGTAGAGAGGTCAGGGGACAGACAGACAGACAGAGGGATCTCAGGTACTGTAGAGAGGTCAGGGGACAGACAGACAGACAGAGGGATCTCAGGTACTGTAGAGAGGTCAGGAGACAGACAGACAGACAGAGGGGTCTCAGGTACTGTAGAGAGGTCAGGGGACAGACAGACAGACAGAGGGATCTCAGGTACTGTAGAGAGGTCAGGGGACAGACAGAGGGATCTCAGGTACTGTAGAGAGGTCAGGGGACAGACAGAGGGATCTCAGGTACTGTAGAGAGGTCAGGGGACAGACAGAGGGATCTCAGGTACTGTAGAGAGGTCAGGGGACAGACAGAGGGATCTCAGGTACTGTAGAGAGGTCAGGGGACAGACAGAGGGATCTCAGGTACTGTAGAGAGGTCAGGAGACAGACAGACAGACAGACAGAGGGGTCTCAGGTACTGTAGAGAGGTCAGGGGACAGACAGACAGACAGACAGAGGGGTCTCAGGTACTGTAGAGAGGTCAGGAGACAGACAGGGTCTCAGGTACTGTAGAGAGGTCAGGAGACAGACAGAGGTCACAGGAAGTGAGTTTTTACAGCCAAACACCTGCAGCTGCCCAATGTGTGTGTGTGTGTGTGTGTGTGTGTGTGTGTGTGTGTGTGTGTGTGTGTGTGTGTGTGTGTGTGTGTGTGTGTGTGTGTGTGTGTGTGTGTGTGTGCATAACAGACAGGCAGGGGCAATACCAGGGATTTAGCCCAGCAGATGACAGGTGTTAGCCAGATCTCAGGGCCTTTGGCTCGGCGTCATGGGAACGGGACACACACGTACGGTGGCCATGGAAACATAAACAAACTGACCGACGAATGCTACTGCTGCATCCTGTTTCCTCTGAGCGAGATATTGGCTGTGCCCCAAATGGCACACTATTCCCTATGTAGTGCACTACTTTTCACCAGAGCCCTATCTAGTAGTGCACTACACAGGGGATAGGGTTCCAATTGGGACGCAGCCATGCTCTCTTCCTGTAGCCTTCTGTTGGTTCTCCATTTCTCATTGTTGCAACATGGCAAAAAAACAGTTTAGGTTGATTTATTAATGTGCCACATAAAAATAGAATAATAATATTAACAAGTAGCATAATAACATAATAACATTAAAAAGTAGCATAATAACATAATAACATTAACAAGTAGCATAATAACATAATAACATAATAACATTAACAAGTAGCATAATAACATAATAACATTAACAAGTAGCATAATAACATAATAACATAGGAACATTAACAAGTAGCATAATAACATAATAACATTAACAAGTAGCATAATAACATAATAACATAGGAACATTAACAAGTAGCATAATAACATAATAACATTAACAAGTAGCATAATAACATAATAACATATGAACATTAACAAGTAGCATAATAACATAATAACATTAACAAGTAGCATAATAACATAATAACATATGAACATTAACAAGTAGCATAATAACACAATAACATTAACAAGTAGCATAATAACACAATAACATATGAACATTAATAAGTAGGATAATAACACAATAACATTAACAAGTAGCATAATAACACAATAACATACGAACATTAACAAGTAGCATTATAACACAATAACATTAACAAGTACAATAATAACATTAACAAGTAGCATTATAAAACAATAACATTAACAAGTAGCATAATAACATTAACAAGTAGAATAATAACACAATAACATTAACAAGTAGCATAATAAGATAATAACATAGGAACATTAACAAGTAGCATAATAATATAATAACATTAACAAGTAGCATAATAACATAATAACATAGGAACATTAACAAGTAGCATAATAACATAATAACATTAACAAGTAGCATAATAACATAATAACATATGAACATTAACAAGTAGAATAATAACACAATAACATTAACAAGTAGCATAATAACACAATAACATATGAACATTAACAAGTAGCATTATAACACAATAACATTAACAAGTAGCATAATAACATTAACAAGTAGCATTATAAAACAATAACATTAACAAGTAGCATAATAACATTAACAAGTAGCATAATAACACAATAACATTAACAAGTAGCATAATAAGATAATAGCATGAACAATTATCATAATAACATAACATTAACTAGTAAAATAATAACATAGTCCCATTAACAAGTAGCGTAATAACATAGCAGTGATACCTACACACGGGCCCCGTGTAGCTCAGTTGGTAGAGCATGGCGCTTGTAGCGCCAGGGTTGTGGGTTCGATTCCCACGGGGGGCCAGTATGAAAATGTATGCACTCACTAACTGTAAGTCGCTCTGGATAAGAGCGTCTGCTAAATGACTAAAATGTAAATGTAACACCACTCACTAGACAAAGCCAAAGCAGGCTACACTCTTAGAAAAAAAGTTGCTATCTAGAACCTAAAACGGTTATTCGGCTGTCCCCATAGGAGAACCCTTGGAAGAACCATTTTTAGTTCCAGGTAGAACCCTTTTGGTTCCAGGTAGAACCTTTTTGGTTCCAGGTAGAACACTTTTGGATTCCATGTAAAAAAAACTTTTCACAGACGTTTCTAAATGGAACCAAAAAGGGTTCTACCTCGAACAAAAAAAATGGTTCTCCTCTGGGGACAGCCGACGAACCCATGGTTCTCCTCTGGGGACAGCCGACGAACCCATCTGGAACCTTCTTTCTAAGAGCGTAGCGTTATTAGATCTCTGGTCAAAATAAAAATACATCCAGTGCTTTTCTACTCGATGAAGGACCGTTTATTTCCTGTTGTAGCATTTGTCATCGACTAAACCACAAACACCTGCACGTGTTTCAGCAACTTGCCTAAAACGAACCGTTTAGATTTCCTAGCAACTACTCATAAGGTTTGAGTAACCAAGGGACACAAGAAGTAATAACCTTACCTACCACAGATCTTTAAGATGCAACCATTGGTTCAATTCCATAGGCCTGTGTTGTGGAGGAACAAGGCTCACACACACGCACGCACGCACACTCACACACACACACACACACACACACACACACACACACACACACACACACGAACACACACACACACGAACACACACACACACACACACACACACACACACACACACACACACACATACACACACACACACACACACACACACACACCCTATAAGGCCTAACAGTAGATAAGCAATGTTAACTCATTTTGTGATCAGCTCAATACCTTCCCCTGGGTAGGACTCAGTGGCTGACAGGGCATCTAAAAGCAACAGCACAGCAGACTGCATCCCAGATGGCACCCTATTCCCCATAGGGCTCTGGTCAAAAGTAGTGCACTACGTAGGGAATAGGGTGCCATTTGGGACACAGCCCAGGTTCATATAAGCCCTGATAGGATACATGAAAACACTTCATTAGAGAACGCTAGCTAATGTTGTCTTGTTTCCCTACAGTCCAATCAGCACCATTGAGACATCAGTCAGACTACCTACAGTGAGCGGTTCACATCATCCGTTTCAAACATGACTTGAGCTACTCCGCTGCAACAGATGACAACAAGACTGGCGTGTAATGGCTCATCTCCCACCCTAACGCAGTGTACGATAACCAGAGCAGCATGTTCCACTGCCATCTCCCACCCTAACGCAGTGTACGATAACCAGAGCAGCATGTTCCACTGCCATCTCCCACCCTAACGCAGTGTACGATAACCAGAGCAGCATGTTCCACTGCCATCTCCCACCCTAACGCAGTGTACGACAACCAGAGCAGCATGTTCCACTGCCATCTCCCACCCTAACGCAGTGTACGACAACCAGAGCAGCATGTTCCACTGCCATCTCCCACCCTAACGCAGTGTACGACAACCAGAGCAGCATGTTCCACTGCCATCTCCCACCCTAACGCAGTGTACGACAACCAGAGCAGCATGTTCCACTGCCATCTCCCACCCTAACGCAGTGTACGATAACCAGAGCAGCATGTTCCACTGCAGGATTTTACAGCATGAAAGTGTTTGGCTGTTTGCCTTCCGTTCAGCTCTGTGACTTACATTGGATACGGCTCCAGGGGCCCGTTGTCCAGCGTGGGGCTGGCGGGGCTGGCTTGGCCAGTGTGGTGCCCGTGGCCTCCCTGTCTCTCCCTGGCTCTCCGTCGCCGCTCCCGCTCTATCTCCTCAGCGTCCTCCATACTGCGCTGGGCCGTCACCCTGGAACAGAGAGGCCGTGAAAGAGAATTAAAAATACAAAAAATGAAGTCATATTTTTTTGTGTGCGGACCTATTATTATTTTTCGGCCTATGGACAGAGTGAGAAACACACACGAAGCCCTTCAAACACGTTCACTACCCAGATACTGGTGAGGTAGAACGACGCACTTGAGAAACACGCTAACTGAACGGAAAGTTGACAGCTATCGAAGCCAGGTTGTCTGCGTGCCACAAAACTGTGTTAGCCCACTGAACTAAAGGCTAATAATTCACTCTGACAACTAACACAAGTCTTCAGGTCTCAGGCAAGGTTTCTTACCGTTGGAGCGCGTCTGGTACACATATTGTGTAGTCAGGTGAAAGAAACTCTGGTGAAATTGTATCTTCCTCCTACAGGTCTGTTAGTCGGCTCTATAGCGATGTAAAGTCACAAATGAGGTCAGTTAAACATGTTCATCTAATATAATGAAATAATACGCAGGAAACACTAAACAGGAGATAAATAGGATGACATAGCTCATGTAATTTATCACACTTAAAAACGCAGTGTCCACAAAGTTGCAGTCGGTCAGACCAGGAAACAGGGACAAATCTACTGCCAAAGACCTTTTCTTAACGATGACAAAACCAGATGTGGGAAGTGTGTCTGTTCAGGGATTAGTGCTGGCCGTCCAACAACAGAAACATTAAACTGTCTCTGTGTTTACATCTCCAGTAAACAGATGGGTCTCTGCGGCAGCCATCTTGGAATAACTCTGTTAAAGAGTGTATTGGGAGCAGGAAGGTGTCCAGAAACGTCTCAATGATATAATGAGGATACACCAATATCTATCCACCACAGTTCACATACATGAAGAAGAAGCACATACATGAAGAAGAAGCAGTAGAGAATCATACTGTTACAATTAAGTGCATTGTAACACCAAAACTAGTGGCAACTGAGCTGCCACCAACACAAAGGAGAAGAAACCTTAACTTTGCTCGAGTGTTGGAACACATCGTCCTGAGATGTTCTGAAACTGTAGCGGGTGATTTGGACGGAGTCAGGCGCAGGAGGCGTAAATCCCAGAATAATGGTTTATTCGGCCAATACAGCGGTTCGCAGCAATGCGTAAAACAACTACAGTGCGACTTAACGGCGCACAGGGGGAAAACAAAACACACGGGTGAATATCCCGGCGATAAAGTACATGATGCTCCACAGAACTAGCGACACCTCCACATGGAAACAATCACACACAAAGACATGGGGGGCAGAGGGAATACTTATACAGGTACTGATGAGGGGATATGAACCAAGTGTGTGTAAGAAACAAGACAAAACAAATGGAATGATGAGAAGAGGAGCGGCAGTGGCTAGAAGGCTGGTGACGACGAACGCCGAAGCCTGACCGAACAAGGAGAGGAGGCAGCTTCGGAGGAAGTTGTGACAGAAACATTACATGGTGTGTTGCAATACTACTTAATCTAGTGTTGTGCAACACTTTGCCAGGATCTGGCAAATTCATTTGCCATTTAACTCATTTTGGGCAACAGTAACTAGAGGTTTTGCAAAAACCATTGCACTTTCTTTTGCCTCCACCATCAGAAGATGGAAATGTGGGAACGAGTCGTCCCATCATTGAACGTCATTTTGTCTGACGGTTTTAATATCTGTTCATCATGATCCATTACATCTCATGGAGCAACAAGCTGCTGAATACTAACATAGAAGTATACTTTTCTTTCTTAATTATGAAGTCTAAACATTTTGAATTACCCATAATCCTCTAAAAACAGAGACACGTGGCAAAATGGGATTAAAACGAATGAGTTCAATCACTCAATTCTCTCTCTTTGGTTATCTCACAAAATATACTTACATTTTATACAGCCTACCTAACAGATAACTATACTGTGACCCTACTAACTAACCAGCTCACCTGACAGATAACTCTACTGTGACCCTACTAACTAACCAGCTCACCTGACAGATAACTCTAATGTGACCTTACTAACTAACCAGCTCACCTGACATATAACTCTACTGTGACCCTACTAACTAACCAGCTCACCTGACAGATAACTCTAATGTGACCTTACTAACTAACCAGCTCACCTGACAGATAACTCTACTGTGACCTTACTAACTAACCAGCTCACCTGACAGATAACTCTACTGTGACCTGACTAACCAACCAGCTCACCTGACAGATAACTATACTGTGACCCTACTAACTAACCAGCTCACCTGACAGATAACTCTACTGTGACCCTACTAACCAGCGCACCTGACAGATAACTCTACTGTGACCTTACTAACTAACCAGCTCACCTGACATATAACTCTACTGTGACCCTACTAACTAACCAGCTCACCTGACAGATAACTCTAATGTGACCTTACTAACTAACCAGCTCACCTGACAGATAACTCTACTGTGACCTTACTAACTAACCAGCTCACCTGACAGATAACTCTACTGTGACCTGACTAACCAACCAGCTCACCTGACAGATAACTATACTGTGACCCTACTAACTAACCAGCTCACCTGACAGATAACTCTACTGTGACCCTACTAACCAGCGCACCTGACAGATAACTCTACTGTGACCTTACTAACTAACCAGCTCACCTGACATATAACTCTACTGTGACCCTACTAACTAACCAGCTCACCTGACAGATAACTCTACTGTGACCTTACTAACTAACCAGCTCACCTGACATATAACTCTACTGTGACCTTACTAACTAACCAGCTCACCTGACAGATAACTCTAATGTGACCTTACTAACTAACCAGCTCACCTGACATATAACTCTACTGTGACCCTACTAACTAACCAGCTCACCTGACAGATAACTATACTGTGACCTTACTAACTAACCAGCTCACCTGACAGATAACTCTACTGTGACCTTACTAACTAACCAGCTCACCTGACAGATAACTCTACTGTGACCTGACTAACCAACCAGCTCACCTGACAGATAACTATACTGTGACCCTACTAACTAACCAGCTCACCTGACAGATAACTCTACTGTGACCCTACTAACCAGCGCACCTGACAGATAACTCTACTGTGACCTTACTAACTAACCAGCTCACCTGACATATAACTCTACTGTGACCCTACTAACCAGCGCACCTGACAGATAACTATACTGTGACCCTACTAACTAACCAGCTCACCTGACAGATAACTCTACTGTGACCTTACTAACTAACCAGCTCACCTGACAGATAACTCTACTGTGACCTTACTAACTAACCAGCTCACCTGACATATAACTCTACTGTGACCTTACTAACTAACCAGCTCACCTGACAGATAACTCTACTGTGACCTTACTAACTAACCAGCTCACCTGACATATAACTCTACTGTGACCCTACTAACTAACCAGCTCACCTGACAGATAACTCTACTGTGACCTTACTAACTAACCAGCTCACCTGACAGATAACTCTACTGTGACCTTACTAACTAACCAGCTCACCTGACAGATAACTCTACTGTGACCCGACTAACTAACCAGCTCACCTGACAGATAACTCTACTGTGACCTTACTAACTAACCAGCTCACCTGACAGATAACTCTACTGTGACCTTACTAACTAACCAGCTCCCTGACAGATAACTCTACTGTGACCCTACTAACTAACCAGCTCCCTGACAGATAACTCTACTGTCACCCTACTAACTAACCAGCTCACCTGACAGATAACTCTACTGCGACCCTACTAACTAACCAGCTCACCTGACAGATAACTCTACTGTGACCTTACTAACTAACCAGCTCACCTGACAGATAACTCCACTGTGACCTTACTAACTAACCAGCTCACCTGACAGATAACTCTACTGTGACCTTACTAACTAACCAGCTCACCTGACAGATAACTCCACTGTGACCTTACTAACTAACCAGCTCACCTGACAGATAACTCCACTGTGACCTTACTAACTAACCAGCTCACCTGACAGATAACTCCACTGTGACCTTACTAACTAACCAGCTCACCTGACAGATAACTCCACTGTCACCCTACTAACTAACCAGCTCACCTGACAGATAACTATACTGTGACCCTACTAACTAACCAGCTCACCTGACAGATAACTCTACTGTGACCTTACTAACTAACCAGCTCACCTGACAGATAACTCCACTGTGACCTTACTAACTAACCAGCTCACCTGACAGATAACTCTACTGTGACCTTACTAACTAACCAGCTCACCTGACAGATAACTCTACTGCGACCCTACTAACTAACCAGCTCACATATAATAGATAACTCTACTGTGACCTTACTAACTAACCAGCTCATGACTGTTGCAGCTATTCGTTTCTGAGTTGCAGCCGTCTTTAACACACTGAACTTCCCCCTCCCCCCTTTTCCTATTCTCCAGCCACGCCATTGGCTCATAGCCCTGGCTCCTCCGGTGAAAGAGAGGAATAGTGGCAGAGAGAGAGAGGGGGTGAGAAGGAAGAAAAGAGACCCTGGAGAGGTGCATGGTCAGGAGGACTGAAGAGGAGGATGCCAGAGGTTGGAGGGGGTCACGGGAGGAGTTTATTGTCCTGCTATGAACTCTACACAGGAGAGCCACACACGCACGCACGCACGCACACACACACACACACGTGCAGACACAAACTTACACACTCCTAGGAGCCAACACAGCGACAGATTGTCCTCCTCAACAATGGCCTACAATTCACCACAATGGAAACATCAATGTCAAATCAGCCTTTTGTTTTCTAAACTATTTTATTCTTTCATAAAATAATAAAAGGACTGACCCATCTTGACCAGGGGGAAATGTTTCTTTCATATTCTTTGTTATGTTTTTGAATCTGAATCAATCAAAATGGAGGATTGATTTCATCCATAGACTAGACTCAGACTGTTATGCAAATAAATACTGCAGGAAATCTCTTTCTTTCTACTGTTTTAAGATTGTTTATTATTATAGCACATCAAAGCCCACCGTTCTCATTTCCCATATATTTGGTATCTAGGCCACAGAGAGGACGGAGACGCCAAATCTCTGGTTTGTATTGGAGCTCAGTTGCCTCTAATGTAATGAAGGCGTGCATGCCGTTCTCTGTTTGGGTCTCTTTGGGTCGGTAAATAAAGAGTGTAAAACTATAGGGGGGCCTGTTCATTTTGGGATGTTTTTCTCATTTTAAACACACAGGAGAACGAATAAGGACCCTCGACTAGAATCAAGAAGCACTTCAGATCAAATCCGTTGTAAATCCATTCCAATTGTTTTCCTGGGGCCCAGAGTTTTTCATGATCTGGTAGGCTAACCTAACCAGGTAAAACTCTGGGTATGACATAGATATAAATCTGTTTTATATAGGCTATGATGGGACCAGGTTTTTCTAATCAGGTCATTTTGTCATTTAATTTTTATTTCGTTTAGACATTCCAGGGCCGGTCTTACACATGGTCGATTACGGATAAATACTTTTTTCATCTTTCTATCTGTGAAAATACTAAAGAAAGGTAGTAAAAATGCATTTTTAGCACTTTTCTTTGAAGAAAATGTAACCTATATAATTGTTGGGAAAACATATCAACAATTCCCTATGCATAAGTCTGGAGAATACATCTAAGCATAACCACACAAAATGTGGTGAATGCAGATGCTCCTGAGGCTGAGAAAAATGAGTTGACGTTGGGGAGGAGTCTGACTTTCAGGAAATGGCAGTTAAAGAGAGAAGGTAGGCCTACTGTACTTTATATTCGTATTAGAGGGGTAAGTGTTCATTTTTCGATAAGCTAACGTTACTTGATGAAGACATGTTGTTAGCTTTAGCTAGCAGGAACTCTGTGCTTTTGTCTTGAAGCTAAAATGTAACGAATGTACAGACAAGAAAATAAACCCTTAAATTGTCTGAACATGCTTGCGATTTGTTGCGTTATTCAAGAGCGTAATATGGTTTTGTTGCAATAATAAAGACTGTAATATGGTAGTCTCCCGAGTGGCGCAGTGGTCTAAGGCACTGCATCACGGTGCTAGCTGTGCCACTAGAGATCCTGGTTCGAATCCAGGCTCTGTCGTAGCTGGCCGTGACCGGGAGACCCATGGGGCGGCGCACAATTGGCCCAACGTCGTCCAGGGTAGGGGAGGGAATGGCCGGCAGGGATGTAGCTCAGTTGGTAGAGCATGGCGTTTGCAACGCCAGGGTTGTGGGTTCGATTCCCACGGGGGGCCAGTATTAAAAAATATATATAATAATGTATGCACTCACTAACTGTAAGTCGCTCTGGATAAGAGCGTCTGCTAAATTACTAAAATGTAAATGTAGATGCATGAAGAGTTGCTCGCTTAACGTTACCTAGTAGCTAGCTAGTAGAATAGTTTGCATTGCTTAGCCTCCTGGATAGCGGCATCTACGGGGTACTTTTGAGCTGCGAAGCAAGAATGTCAACTGAACCCTCTCTCGGCTTGTGACATTCCCATCACTAATTTAAATAGAAAAGTGCATGTACATGTTATGTAAATTGAAAATTTGTCCTGATAACTCCATTCAGTGAGAATAAATCCTAAGGTCTTTACTGTGTTCTTTTGCATTATTGTAGCCATTTTCTGTAGCCTGTCAACTATGCGTCTGTCTATCCCTGTTCTCTCCTCTATGCACAGGCCATACAAACGCCTCACACCGCGTGGCTGCTGCCTCTCTAACCTGGTGGTCCCTGCACGCACGACCCACGTGGAGTTCCAGGTCTCCGGCAGCCTCTGGAACTGCCATTCTGCGGCCAACAAGGCAGAGTTCATCTCAGCCTATGCTACCCTCCAGTCCCCCGACTTCTTGGCGCTGACGGAAACATGGATTACCACTGAAAACACTGCTACTCCTACTGCTCTCTCCTCGTCTGACCATGTGTTCTCGCATACCCCGAGAGCATCTGGTCAGCGGGGTGGTGGCACAGGAATCCTCATCTCTCCCAAGTTGACATTCTCTCTTTTTCCCCTGACCCATCTGTCTATCTCCTCATTTGAATTCCATGCTGTCACAGTCACTAGCCCATTCAAGCGTAACATCCTTATCATTTATCGCCCTCCAGGTTCCCTTGGAGAGTTCATCAATGAGCTTAACGCCCTAATAAGTTCCTTTCCTGAGGATGGCTCACCCCTCACAGTTCTGGGTGACTTTAACCTCCCTACGTCTACCTTTGACTCATTTCTCTCTGCCTCCTTCTTTCCACTCCTCTCCTCTTTTGACCTCACCCTCTCACCGTCCCCCCCTACTCACAAGGCAGGCAATACGCTTGACCTCATCTTTACATTTACATTTACGTCATTTAGCAGACGCTCTTATCCAGAGCGACTTACAAATTGGTGCATTCACCTTATAGCCAGTGGGATAACCACTTTACAATATGTTTTTTTTTTCTTTCTTTCTTTGGGTGGGGTAAGGGGGGATAGAAGGATTACTTTATCCTATCCCAGGTATTCCTTACTAGATGCTGTTCTTCTACTAATCTCACTGCAACTCCCCTCCATGTCTCCGACCACTACTTTGTATCCTTTTCTCTCTCGCTCTCCTCCAACACTACTCACTCTGCCCCTACTCAGATGGTAATGCGCCGTCGCAACCTTCGCTCTCTCTCTCCCGCTACTCTCTCCTCTTCCATCCTATCATCTCTTCCCTCTGCTCAATCCTTCTCCCTCCAATCTCCTGATTCTGTCTCCTCAACCCTCCTCTCCTCCCTTTCTGCATCCTTTGACTCTCTATGTCCCCTATCCTCCCGGCCGGCTCGGTCCTCCCCTCCTGCTCCGTGGCTTGACGACTCATTGCGAGCTCACAGAACAGGGCTCCGGGCAGCCGAGCAGAAATGGAGGAAAACTAGACTCCCTGCAGACCTGGCATATTTTCACTCCCTCCTCTCTACATTTTCTTCCTCTGTTTCTGCTGCTAAAGCCACTTTCTACCACTCTAAATTCCAAGCATCTGCCTCTAACCCTAGGAAGCTCTTTGCCACCTTCTCCTCTCTGCTGAGTTGATACTGTGAACCATCAGATCCTCCTCTCCACCCTCTCCGAGTTGGGCATCTCCGGCGCGGCTCACTCCTGGATTGCGTCCTACCTGACAGGTCGCTCCTACCAAGTGGCCTGGCGAGAATCTGTCTCCGCACCACGTGCTCTCACCACTGGTGTCACCCAGGGCTCAGTTCTAGGCCCTCTCCTATTCTCGCTATACACCAAGTCACTTGGCTCTGTCATATCCTCACATGGCCTCTCCTATCATTGCTACACAGACGACACACAACTAATCTTCTCCTTCCCCCCTTCTGAAAACCAGGTGGTGAATCGCATCTCTGCATGTCTGGCATACATATCAGTGTGGATGACGGATCACCACCTCAAGCTGAACCTCGGCAAGACGGAGCTGCTCTTCCTCCCGGGGAAGGACTGCCCGTTCCAAGATCTCGCCATCACGGTTGACAACTCCGTTGTGTCCTCCTCCCAGAGTGCAAAGAGCCTTGGCGTGACCCTGGACAACACCCTGTCGTTCTCCGCTAACATCAAGGCGGTGACCCGATCCTGTAGGTTCATGCTCTACAACATTCGGAGGGTACGACCCTGCCTTACACAGGAAGCGGCACAGGTCCTAATCCAGGCACTTGTCATCTCCCGTCTGGATTACTGCAACTCGCTGTTGGCTGGGCTCCCTGCCTGTGCCATTAAACCCCTACAACTCATCCAGAAAGCCGCAGCCCGTCTGGTGTTCAACATTCCCAAGTTCTCTCACGTCACCCCACTCCTCCGCACACTCCACTGGCTTCCAGTTGAAGCTCGCATCTGCTACAAGACCATGGTGCTTGCCTACGGAGCTGTGAGGGGAACGGCACCTCCGTACCTTCAGGCTCTGATCAGTCCCTACACCCAAACGAGGGCATTGCGTTCATCCACCTCTGGCCTGCTGGCCCCCCTACCTCTGCGGAAGCACAGTTCCCGCTCAGCCCAGTCAAAACTGTTCGCTGCTATGGCACCCCAATGGTGGAACAAGCTCCCTCACGACGCCAGGACAGCGGAGTCACTCACCACCTTCCATAGACACTTGAAACTCCACCTATTTAAGGAATACCTGGGATAGGATAAAGTAATCCTTCTACCCCCCCCCTTACCCCACCCCCCAAAATGAAAGAAAAAAAACATATTGTAAAGTGGTTATCCCACTGGCTATAAGGTGAATGCACCAATTTGTAAGTCGCTCTGGATAAGAGCGTCTGCTAAATGACGTAAATGTAATGTAATGTAATGTGTTAGAGAGCTGTATGCTACTGAAACACATCAGCCAGCCTAGGTTACCTCAGGATCTCACCAGCTGAAATAGGTCACTTGAGGATCTAGCCTGGGATTGGCCAGTCTGAGCAGGAAGTATGAAGTGGCCAGCACAACAACAGAGGTACCTCTCAGTCTCAGTCTCTGGACAATACGACAAAACAAGAGGCATTAAACATTTAAAGCCACAATCCTTAATTTGGGTCCTTAATCCTAAATCAATGGGTATCATTTATTAAAATGACCATTGAACAGCAGTAATTATTGCTTACTGCACTTTTAATCTCTGTAAACCTCTCTCATAATGCCCCCAGGATTGTACTATACAGTGTACACTGACCAAACCACCACCACCCGTTTATAATCTATGGCCAGAGAAGGTAATTCACTGCCAAAAGAGAGTTTGAGGGTACAAAACATTAGCAACACCTTCCTAACATTGAGTTGCACCCCCCTTTTGCCCTCAGAACAGCCTCAATTTGTCGGGACATGGACTGCACAAGGTGTCGAAAGCGTTCCACAGGGATGCTGGGCCATGTTGACTCCAATGCTTCCCACCGTTTTGTCAAATTGGCTGGATGTCCTTTGGGTAGAGGTCCATTCTTGATACACATGTGAAAAGCCCAGCAGCGTTGCAGTTCTTGACACACCGGTGCACCTGGCACCTACTACTATACCCCCGTTCAAAGGCACTTCAATCTTCTGTCTTGCCGATTCACCCTCTGAATGGCACACATACACAATCCATGTCTCAATTGTCTCAAGGCTTAAAAATAATTGTTTAACCCGTCTCTTCCCCTTCATCTACACTGATTGAAGTGGATTTAACAAGTGACATCAATAAGGGATCATAGCTTTCACCTGGATTCACCTTGTCAGCCTATGTCATGGAAAGAGCAGGTGTTCCTAATGTTTTGTCCACTCAGCGTAGCAGCATATGCTAGCTGGAGTAGAGATTCTGGTTGTGGGAGAACAGAAGTGAACAGGAAAGCTGAAACTGTGAAGACCAACCTTTCCCTCTCCCAATATTGTTTCCACAACCAAGTCTGTAGGACTTCCTCCCAACTCAGTGAAACCCTTTCCAGACCTTTCCACGTCACACTTTCCCTTCTATCAGCCTTTTCTCTCATGCTACATAATGACTTGTGGGTCCCCGGGTTTTGACAGGTAAAATCTATCTGATGCGTGTCACTTTTTCCGCTCGCGGGAGATTGAGGCAGTCGAGGTCTGGGAGACAGATTGAGAGGGGTGGTGGAGAGGGCAGGAGGGTGCGTGTGTGTGCGTGCGTGCGTGCGTGTGTGTGTGTGTGCGTGCGTGTGTGTGTGTGTGTGTGTGTGTGTATCTGTGTGTGTGTGTGTGTGTGTGTGTGTGTGTGTGTGTTCACGCGTGTGTGTTTCTCTCCCAGATGAGATCATCTCCGTCAGGGAAGTTCCAGCCATAAAAGACTCCATTGAACTCTCTGCAACCTGGTCTCAGAGCATTTTGTATTATTATGTACGTAAATCCGAGGTCACCCCCATTTAGTGTGATATGTTATGTTTCGTATGGTATGTGTTACTTTGTGAATGTCCATCACCCATTTCGTATGATATGTTACGAATTACAATTCATATTAGCTAACATGCTAAGTAGTAGCTAAAAAGTAGTAAGTAGTTGAAAAGTTGCTAATTAGCCTAAATGCCAAGTTGTCCGTGATGAGTTTCAAACTCACAACCTAGACATCCGCGTTATACGCCTACCCATCCACCCCAACCAATAACCCTACTTTCGTTTTTTGCCTTAAGTGACCATCTGTGTTGTGTAACCATACCAAACGTAACGTTTAACGCTAATTTGAGGGGACCCTTGATTTACGTTAATATATTACTTCTAGTCTATGACACCAGGTTGTGAACCCAGACCCTCGATGTCATTTTGATGATGTCATCACCAAGTGACGCAGATGGCTAAAGCAACTGAACCAAACAGGCAGTGATACAGCCCCCGGGGGCTGCTACACAATTACCATCAATCACTCTCCTGTTTGTGTGACAGCAACCACCTCGAACCTCACAGACAGACATAGACAGTAGAGAGTCAATGAACTGCAATGATGACGCTTAGTTTTAGTCATTCAGCTTCAGCAGACATTGTTCAGTCACTGAAGTTTCTGTCACAATATGGGACAAAACAAAAGCTTGAAACAACCAATCATGAGCAAAGCAATTAAAATACAAGCCGTTCCCTTCAAGTGTTAGAGGTTGCATCATCGGCATTGTTATGATTCTGAACTGTAACGGGTCTCTTTGCTTTACTCAAACACAATTTTGCCCTGATCTGACATGCACTATGCAAACAATTCCCTGAGCAAAAAAGTACATTCTGTTTGGATCCTGGTAGATGCTGTGTGTTGATGTATCATAATCAGAAACAGGTCTGAAGAGTGAGGTGCCACTGATATCTGTGATATTAATCTATAGTCTGATATCTGTGACATTAATCTATAGTCTGATATCTGTGACTTTAATCTATAGTCTGATATCTGTGACATTAATCTATAGTCTGATATCTGTGACTTTAATCTCTAGTCTGATATCTGTGACTTTAATCTATAGCCCTAACCCAAACAACCATTATCTGGACAAAGTCTCCTGCGGTGATTTGTGGAATTCACCTCTTCTCCTCCGATCACATCCCCTGCTTTTAAACCTCTCTTTCTAGGGAGGAGGGGGATGGGGACTTTCAAAAGCCTGATGTAGGGATGGAGGGGGGTGAGGACATTAAAAGCCTGATGGAGGGATGGAGGGGGATGGGGACTTTAAAAGCCTGATGTAGGGATGGAGGGGGATGAGGACATTAAAAGCCTGATGGAGGGATGGAGGGGGATGGGGACTTTAAAAGCCTGATGGAAGGATGGATGGAGGGGGATGGGGACTTTAAAAGCCTGATGGAAGGATGGATGGAGGGGGATGAGGACTTTAAAAGCCTGATGGATGGATGAAGGGGGATGGGGACTTTAAAAGCCTGATGGATGGATGAAGGGGGATGGGGACTTTAAAAGCCTGATGGATGGATGAAGGGGGATGGAGGGATGGGCGAGAGGGGAGGAGAGGAGGAGGAGATGATGCTATTTAACAGTAAACAAATTGACAACAGACTTTCAGCACGCTTATAGGGAAGGACATTCAACAAGTACAGCACTTACACAAATGACTGATGATTGGCTGAGAGAAATTGATGATAAAACGATTGTGGGGGCTGTTTTCTTAGTATTCAGCATAGCTTTTGACATTAACGATCATAATCTGCTGCTGGAAAAAATAATGTGTTATGGCTTTACACCCCCTGCTATATTGTGGACAAAGAGTTACCTGTCTAACAGAACACAGAGGGTGTTCTTTAATGGAAGCCTTGTATACCCCACAAAATATGCCACCAGAGGAAGAGTAGCTGCTGCCTTGGCAGCAACTAATGGGGATCCATAATAAACCCCAGGAAGAGTAGCTGCTGCCTTGGCAGGAACTAATGGGGATCCATAATAAACCCCAGGAAGAGTAGCTGCTGCCTTGGCAGGAACTAATGGGGATCCATAATAAACCTCAGGAAGAGTAGCTGCTGCCTTGGCAGGAACTAATGGGGATCCATAATAAACCCCAGGAAGAGTAGCTGCTGCCTTGGCAGGAACTAATGGGGATCCATAATAAACCCCAGGAAGAGTAGCTGCTGCCTTGGCAGGAACTAATGGGGATCCATAATAAACCCAAGGAAGAGTAGCTGCTTTCTTGGCAGGAACTAATGGGGATCCATAATAAACCCCAGGAAGTGTAGCTGCTGCCTTGGCAGGAACTAATGGGGATCCATAATAAACCACAGGAAGAGTAGCTGCTTCCTTGGCAGGAACTAATGGGGATCCATAATAAACCACAGGAAGAGTAGCTGCTGCCTTGGCAGGAACTAATGGGGATCCATAATAAACCCCAGGAAGAGTAGCTGCTGCCTTGGCAGGAACTAATGGGGATCCATAATAAACCACAGGAAGAGTAGCTGCTGCCTTGGCAGGAACTAATGGGGATCCATAATAAACCCCAGGAAGAGTAGCTGCTGCCTTGGCAGGAACTAATGTGGATCCATAATAAATATAAATACAAATGTTGTTTACTTCTCTCTGAAGCAGATCATCTTTAAGACACAGACCCCAGGGAAGAAAAGAGAGATGGTGACGGAGAGGAAAGAGAGATGGTGACGGACAGAGAGGAAAGAGAGATGGTGACGGATGGAGTGGAAAGAGAGAAGGTGACGGATAGAGAGGAAAGAGAGATGGTGACAGACGTAGATTAAAGAGAGATGGTGACGGATGGAGAGGAAAGACAGATGTGACGGACGGAGAGGAAAGAGAGATGGTGACAGATGAGAGGAAAGAGGGATGGTGACGGATGAAGAGGAAAGAGAGATGGTGACGGACGGAGAGGAAAGAGAGATGGTGACAGACGGAGAGGAAAGAGAGATGGTGACGGACAGAGAGGCAAGAGGGATGTGACAGATGGAGAGGAAAGAGGGATGGTGACGGACGGAGAGGAAAGAGAGATGGTGACAGATGGAGAGGAAAGAGAGATGTGACGGATAGAGAGGCAAGAGAGATGG
>NW_028156105.1:0-9421 GCF_964263955.1 Coregonus lavaretus | reverse complement strand
ATGTTTTATCATCCCCAAAGACCCTGAATTGATTTATAAATTGAACTCTCGACATGGAGAAGTTGAA
This sequence comes from Coregonus lavaretus, assembly GCF_964263955.1. Lineage (NCBI taxonomy): Eukaryota > Metazoa > Chordata > Actinopteri > Salmoniformes > Salmonidae > Coregonus > Coregonus lavaretus. Next base: position 9,354 of record NW_028156105.1, on the reverse strand, counting down.
GCGCAACATTGAGATCTGGAGAGTGTTGCCTCTATCTATGATAGGCTATTAAAATGGTTACACTCCCCAGATTCCTTTATCTCTTTCAGAATCTGCCTATATTTTTTAGCTAAAGCTTTTTTCAAATCCTTGGATTCTGTCATCTTGCCTTTTGTGTGGGGATACAAAGTATCGCTAAAAAAACACATAATCAAGCCCAAAGTTTCAGTATTATTATTGGCCAGCAAATGCCATAGCACTGGTTTATTGGCAGGATGCATATCCTGGCGTGGTAGATCCCTCCACCCCTTCATGGTTCGCTATTGAACAGGATATACACAACACCTCTCTTCCAGCACTTCTCTTTTCGTCAACTAAATCCCCTACAATTATTACTGGCAATAACTTTATGCAAACCAAGTCATAAAAAATGTGGTATCGAATAAGGAAAACATTTGGCCTCCCGGAGACCTCTGTCTGTACTCCATTTTGCCATAACCATGCTCCCCCCTCCTATTTTCTTGCCTTACAACCTGGAATTTAAATTGATTTTGGGGGGGTTTGTATCATTTTGTGTTTGCTTATTTCTTTCTTTAAGCAAAGGATTTTTTCTGGCCACTCTTCCGTAAAGCCCAGCTCTGTGGAGTGTTCGGCTTAAAGTGGTCCTATGGACAGATACTCCAATCTCCGCTGTGGAGCTTTGCAGCTCCTTCAGGGTTATCCTTGGTCTCTTTTTTGCCTCTGATTAATGCCCTCCTTGACTGGTCCGTGAGTTTTGGTGAGCGGCCCTCTCTTGGCAGGTTTGTTGTGATGCCATATTCTTTCCATTTTCTTATAATGGATTTAATGGTGCTCCGTGGGATGTTCAAAGTTTCGGGTATTTTTTATAACCCAACTCTGATCTGTACTTCTCCACAACTTTGTCCCTGACCTGTTTGGAGAGCTCCTTCGTCTTCATGGTGCTGCTTCCTTGGTGGTACCCCTTGCTTAGTGGTGTTGCAGACTCTGGGGCCTTTCAGAACAGGTGTAGATATACTGAGATCATGTGACACTTAGATTGCACACAGGTGGACTTTATTTAACTAATTATGTCAAATAGAACTGTTTGGCCATAACGACCATCGTTATGTTTGGAGGAAAAAGGGGGTTGCTTGCAAGCCGAAGAACACCATCCCAACCGTGAAGCATGGGGGTGGCAGCATCATGCTGTGGGGGTGCTTTGCTGCAGGAGGGACTGGTGCACTTCACAAAATAGATGGCATCATGAGGAAGGAAAATTATGTGGATATATTGAAGCAACATCTCAAGACATCAGCCAGGAAGTTAAAGCTTGGTCGCAAATGGGTCTTCCAAATGCACAATGACCCCAAGCATACTTCCAAAGTTGTGGCAAAATGGCTTAAGGACAACAAAGTCAAGGTATTGAGTGGCCATCACAAAGCCCTGACCTCAATCCTATAGAAAATGTGTGGGCAGAACTGAAAGAGCGTGTGCGAGCAAGGAGGCCGACAAACATGACTCAGTTACACTAGCTCTGTCAGGAGGAATGGGCCAAAATTCACCCAACTTATTGTGGGAAGCTTGTGGAAGGCTACCCGAAACGTTTGACCCAAGTTAATCAATTTAAAGGCAATGCTACCAAATACTAATTGAGTGTATGTAAACTTCTGACCCACTCAGAAAATAATATTGGATATGGAAAACAAATCTGAATTGAGTTTTTCGGGTTCTTCGGGTGGCTGTGTTCTTCTGGTGGCCAGATTCACACAAGTTTTCACTTAATTTATTTTATTTTTTATTGAAGAGAACAAAAAGGTTACAAGAAAGGTTAACAGAAAGAATATGATATATGGTCAAGTGTACATTACAAAGTCAGGGGTTTTAGGTTTAAGTCAAGTGTTTTAAGTTTGCTTTCAGTGTTTTATCCCTTTCTGGAAAAAAACTTTGCACCTGGTGCAAATCAATCACAGCCACTCAGTACACGTTTTCAAAGCCTTGTTGTTCGTAATCAGTAAAGTATCATAGGCAGGAGCTGGAAGGAGGGTCGGTTGATTTCCTTTCTTCCTTTATTACCTATGCTGATATATCTTCATTTGACCGCCCAACACAGAAGACCCAGTCGGACAGCTGTTTGTCCATGCAGCAACATGCCGTGATGAGTGAAATTAATTACAGGGGATATGGTGGGTGACCAGAGACCAGAGAGCCGACCCCATCAGCAGCACGGCTCTGACAGCACCCTCACACAGCTGAAGACCACACTAGTTCATCTCTATTAAAGAGCAAATTAGCTGTCGAGCTGAGCAGAGTGCCGTGAGAGCCGTTCAAATGAGAAAGGATGTGACGCAGGTCTCCCTAGAGACCCCCATCACCTCTACTGAGGTCCTACCACAAAAATGAACAATCATTAGGAATGAAAAGGAACTAGCATAATTCGTATAGAATGTGTTATTTTCCAGGTAATGATGAGTTTCGACCTATAGGAATAAACCTTAAGACAATGGACTGCTGGTTGTCTTGATTCTTTGAAACCTCTTCTCCTTTTTCTGTTTTTAATTCATTCACTTCTTATCTACTTTATCATCGATACAGCCAGATTGAACAAAGTGTAAACGTACAGTAGACCTGCTAGCCTGGTTAAGCCAGACTGAATGCAGCACTGGTTTAACCAGGCTAGCCTTCTGCTAGTTAATGTTGGGACAGTTTGAATTAATCCTTTGGGTAATGCACCTTGAAGCTAAAAAGTGAAATGTTATTTAAAATCTACAAATGTAATGTCTGAGAGTACCTAAGAAGACACCTTTGCCTAGACATAAAACCAATACAATCTATTAACTTGACCTGTTGGATCTCCAAGTTTTCTCTTACAAACAACGCCTTCTGTAGCCTTGATATCTGTCTAACAGTATGCACAGCATTAATCTTAGCACTGACCCTGGTCACAACTGTTCAGAAAGTATGCAAGGGATTCTGTCTACACTCCATCTCAAAGTCCTTAAAATGTATTTTCCTTATGGGTCGTTCTTGAATTGCAGTGGCATTTGGGCATTCCATTTTGGAAAAACTGAACATCACGTTTCAAGATTTGTTTTATTAAAATGTATTTTGGTACGTCTTCAAGTTTCAAGTTTTAATGTCACATGCACAATTACAGTGAAATGCCTTTCTTGCAAACTCAAAACACAACAATGCAATAATCAATAACAGTAATACTAGAAAAAAACACACAAGTAATAAAAAGAAATATGAAAAACATAATAAGTAAGTAAGTAAGCGTACTATATACAGGGTCAGTTCCAATACCATATTTACAATGTGCAGGGATACTGGAGTGATGGAGGTAGATCTGTATAGGGGTAAGGTGACTAGGCAACAGGATATAAGATAAACAGAATAGCAGCAGCTTGTATGTGAGTGGGTGTGTAGAGTCAGTATACAGTGAGGGAAAAAAGTATTTGATTCCCTGCTGATTTTGAAATGATCAGTCTATAATTTTAATGGTAGGTTTATTTGAACAGTGAGAGTGTCACGGTTTCGGCCCGAGGCTGCTCCTCCTCCTTGTTCGGGCAGGTTTCGGCGGTCGTCGTCCCCGGAGTACTAGCTGCCACCGATCTATGTTTCATGTTCGTTTGGTTTTGTCTTGATGTTGTACACCTGTGTCTAGTTAGTCCTCATTAGTGTCCTATTTAGTTCTCGTTGTGTGTGTATGGTGTTGTGTGTGATTGCTCCTCTGTTTGGTGTTCTGAGCTACGTATCTTCCCTCCGTTGTTTGGAGAGGTTTTCGCACATGTTAGTGCGCCTTTTGTTTGACGCCTGTGTGCGCCTTTATTTCGCCTCCGGGCTTATTGTTCTCGTGTACTACGTGAATAACTCACTAAAGTATTTTGGACTTAGCTTCTGCGTCCTGCGCTTGATTCCTGCACCACACCCACCTTCAGCACCCCTGACAGAATCACACACCCTAATGAATGGAATCAGCAGGAGCAACAGTCACGCCTGAGTCGCTGGAGGAGCATGTCCGCGGCCAAGATGACCGGATACGACAACTGGGGACCGCTCTACAGGACGTCATCAACACCCTGCACCGATGGGAGTCCAGAGGGTTACCCACACCTCCACCTACCCTGCCACCCCCATCGGCCGGTCCACCAGTCCCAGGTCCGGAACCCAGTGGGATTCGGCTCTCGCTCCCGAGGGCGTATGACGGAACAGCTGCCGGGTGTCAGGGGTTCCTCCTGCAGGTGGAGCTCTACCTGGCCACTGTACACCCGGTGCCCTCGGGACACGAGAGCGTTTCCGCCCTCATCTCCTGTCTCACGGGCAAGGCGTTGGAATGGGCCAACGCCGAGTGGAGGAGGATGGACGCCACCACCATCTCCTACGCCGAGTTCTCCCGTCGCTTCAAGGCCGTGTTCGACCATCCACCTGAGGGCAAAGCGGCGGGGGAGCGTCTAGTCCACCTGAGACAGGGGAGGAGGAGCACACAGGCGTTCGCGCTGGAGTTCCGGACTCTAGCGGCAGACGCAGGGTGGAATGAACGGGCCCTCATCGACCATTTTCGATGTAGCCTACGGGAGGACGTTCAACGTGAGTTGGCCTGCAGGGACACCAATTTCACCTTCGACCAGTTGGTCGATATGTCCATCCGTCTGGACACCCTGCTGGCCACCCGTGGACGTCCCGAGTGGGGTCCGTCCATTCCACCCTCCGGCACCTCCGAGCCAAGCCCTATGGAGCTCGGGGGTGCTGGCGCTAGAGAAAGGAGGAGGAGGAGCCCGAGGGGGCCTGTCCCCTGCACCAAGTGCGGTCGTGGAGGGCACACTGCGGCCAGGTGCTGGGGAGGGTTCCCCAAGGGAGGAGACAACAGGCCACGCACTGGGGAGCCTTCCCAGGTGAGTAGACGCCCCACTTACCCAGAGCTCTCTGTTGCGCACTTTTGTATACCTGTTTGTTTTCCACAGGTTGCACCTCATTCCCAGCATAAGGCGCTAGTAGATTCAGGCGCAGCTGGGAATTTTGTTGATCGGAAGTTTTGTTTAGATTTAGGGATCCCTCTCCAACCTGTTGACAAGCCTTTTCCAGTTCATGCTTTAGATAGCCGCCCGTTGGGGTCGGGGTTGATTAGGGAAGTCACAGCGCCACTTAGGATGTGTGCGCAGGGGGGTCATGAAGAGACTATACAGTTGTATCTGATCGACTCTCCTGCGTACCCGGTGGTGCTGGGAATTCCCTGGTTAAGCACCCATAACCCTGCTATTTCGTGGCAACAGAGGGCTCTCAATGGGTGGTCTGCTCAGTGTGAGGGGCGATGTCTGGGTGTTTCCGTAGGGGCGACTTCGGTGGAAAGTCCAAACCAAGTGCCCGCACTGCACATTCCGCCTGAATATGGGGATTTAGCTCTCGTGTTTAGTAAAGCTAGGGCGACGCAGTTGCCTCCTCATAGACAGGGGGATTGTGCGATTGATCTCCAGGCAGGATCAGCGCTCCCACGGAGCCACGTGTATCCTTTGTCTCAAGAGGAGAGAAAAGCTATGGAAACATACATAGCCGAATCTTTGAGACAGGGATACATTCGGCCCTCCACTTCTCCCGCCTCCTCGAGCTTCTTTTTTGTGAAGAAAAAAGATGGAGGGTTGCGCCCGTGCATCGATTACCGTGGTCTCAATCAGATTACTGTGAAATACAGTTATCCACTCCCTCTGATTGCGACCATGACGGAGTCATTGCATGGAGCGCGGTTTTTCACAAAACTGGATCTCAGGAGTGCGTATAACTTGGTGCGCATTAGGGAGGGCGACGAATGGAAAACAGCGTTTAGTACCACGTCAGGTCATTTCGAGTATCTCGTCATGCCATATGGGTTGATGAATGCTCCATCAGTCTTCCAATCCTTCGTAGATGACATTTTCCGGGATATGCAGGGGCAAGGGGTGGTCGTGTACATTGATGACATTCTAGTGTACTCGTCTACCCGAGCCGAGCATATAGCCCTGGTGCGTCGTGTATTGAGGAGGCTGTTGGAGCACGACCTATATGTCAAGGCAGAGAAATTTCTGTTTTTCCAGGAGTCGGTCTCCTTTTTGGGTTATCGGTTGTCCGCGTCAGGGGTGAGAATGGAGGTAGATCGTGTGTCAGCTGTGCGTAATTGGCAAACCCCAACCACTGTCAAAGAGGTGCAGCAGTTCTTGGGCTTTGCGAATTACTACCGGAGGTTTATCCGGGGTTTTGGACAGGTGGCAGCTCCCATCACGTCCCTTCTGAAAGGGGGTCCGGTGCGCCTGCAGTGGTCAGCTGATGCGGACAGGGCCTTTAGGAGACTGAAGGACCTGTTTACGTCGGCTCCGGTGCTGGCGCATCCGGACCCCGCATTACCCTTTCAGGTCGAGGTGGACGCGTCTGAGGCCGGTATAGGGGCCGTACTCTCTCAACGGTCCGGCACGCCACCTAAACTCCGCCCCTGTGCTTTTTACTCTAAAAAGCTCAGCCCGGCGGAGCGTAATTATGACGTCGGGGACAGGGAGCTGTTAGCTGTAGTTCAGGCCCTTAAGGTGTGGAGGCATTGGCTTGAGGGGGCTCAACACCCTTTCCTCATTCTGACTGACCATCGGAACCTGGAGTACATCCGGGCAGCGAGGAGACTGAACCCTCGCCAGGCTCGATGGAGTATGTTTCTCGCCAGGTTCGTATTTAAAATCACGTACATCCCTGGGTCCCAGAATGGTAAGGCAGATGCGCTGTCCCGGCGGTATGACACGGAGGAGAGGTCCGTTGAGCCTACTCCCATACTACCGGAGTCTTGTCTTGTGGCACCGGTGGTGTGGGAGGTCGATGCCGAAATCGAGCGAGCGTTGCGTACCGACCCCAGCCCTCCACTGTGTCCTGAGGGTCGGAAGTACGTTCCGCTCGAGATTCGGGATCGACTCATTTACTGGGCTCACACGTCACCCTCCTCTGGACATCCGGGTATTGGCCGGACAGTGCATTGTCTTAGCACTAAATACTGGTTGCCCACGTTAGCCAGGGATGTGAGGGTTTATGTCTCCTCCTGCTCGGTGTGCGCCCAGTGTAAGGCGCCCAGACACCTGCCCAGGGGTAAGTTACAACCCCTGCCCGTTCCACAACGACCATGGTCCCACCTCTCGGTGGATTTTGTGACAGACCTTCCCCTCTCTCAGGGGAATACCACCATCCTGGTCGTGGGGACCGGTTCTCTAAGGCCTGTCGTCTTCTCCCTATGTTGGGTCTTCCTACTGCCCTACAAACCGCAGAGGCACTATTTACCCACGTCTTCCGGCATTACGGGGTACCCGAGGATATAGTGTCTGATCGAGGCCCCCAGTTTACCTCCCGAGTATGGAGAGCGTTCATGGAGCGTTTGGGTGTCTCGGTGAGCCTTACCTCAGGGTACCACCCGGAGAGTAACGGGCAGGTAGAACGAGTCAACCAGGATGTGGGTAGGTTTCTGAGGTCGAATTGCCAGGACCGGCCTGAGGAGTGGGCTCGGTACATTCCCTGGAGCCAGATCGAGGCCCCTGCGGTGGATGATTGGATGAGGCGCTCGGAGGAGACGTAGAACGCTACACACGTCCACCTGCAGCGGGCCATCCGTCGTCACAAGGCGAGCGCCGATCTCCACCGCAGTGAGGGGCCGGTGTAGGCACCCGGAGATCGAGTCTGGCTCTCTACCAGAAACCTACCCCTCCGCCTGCCCTGCCGGAAGCTGGGTCGGCCGTTTGTGGGGCCTTTTAAAGTCCTGAGAAGATTGAACGAGGTGTGTTATAGGTTACATCTGCCTGTTGAATATAAGAATATTAACCCCTCGTTCCATGCGTCTCTTCTCAGGCCGGTGGTAGCTGGTCCACTCCAGGAAGGTGAGATAGGAGAGACTCCTCCGCCCCCACTGGACATCGAGGGGGCTCCGGCGTACACCGTTCGGTCCATCTTGGACTCAAGACGCCGGATGGGGGGTCTCCAGTATCTCGTGGAGTGGGAGGGGTACGGCCCGGAGGAGCGGTGCTGGGTGCCGCGGAGGGACATCCTAGACCCATCTCTCCTGTCGGAGTTCCACCGGGACCATCCCGCGCGCCCTGCTCCGTGCCCTCCTGGTCGTCCCCGAGGCCGGGGTCGGCGCACGGCTGGAGCCGCGCGTCAAGGGGGGGGTACTGTCACGGTTTCGGCCGAGGCTGCTCCTCCTCCTTGTTCGGGCAGGTTTCGGCGGTCGTCGTCCCCGGAGTACTAGCTGCCACCGATCTATGTTTCATGTTCGTTTGGTTTTGTCTTGATGTTGTACACCTGTGTCTAGTTAGTCCTCATTAGTGTCCTATTTAGTTCTCGTTGTGTGTGTATGGTGTTGTGTGTGATTGCTCCTCTGTTTGGTGTTCTGAGCTACGTATCTTCCCTCCGTTGTTTGGAGAGGTTTTCGCACATGTTAGTGCGCCTTTTGTTTGACGCCTGTGTGCGCCTTTATTTCGCCTCCGGGCTTATTGTTCTCGTGTACTACGTGAATAACTCACTAAAGTATTTTGGACTTAGCTTCTGCGTCCTGCGCTTGATTCCTGCACCACACCCACCTTCAGCACCCCTGACAGAGAGACAGAATAACAACAAAAAAATCCAGAAAAACGCATGTCAAAAATGTTATAAATTGATTTGCATTTTAATGAGGGAAATAAGTATTTGACCCCCTCTCAATCAGAAATATTTCTGGCTCCCAAGTGTCTTTTATACAGGTAACGAGCTCTTAAAGGGAGTGCTCCTAATCTCAGCTTGTTACCTGTATAAAAGACACCTGTCCACAGAAGCAATCAATCAATCAGTTTCCAAACTGTCCACCATGGCCAAGACCAAAGAGCTCTCCAAGGATGTCAGGGACAAGATTGTAGACCTAAACAAGGCTGGAAAGACCATCGCCAAGCAGCTTGGTGAGAAGGTGACAACAGTTGGTGCGATTATTTGCAAATGGAAGAAATACAAAAGAACTGTCAATCTCCCTCGGCCTGGGGCTCCATGCAAGATCTCACCTCGTGGAGTTGCAATGATCATGAGAACGGTGAGGAATCAGCCCAGAACTACACGGGAGGATCTTGTCAATGATCTCAAGGCAGCTGGGACCATAGTCACCAAGAAAACAATTGGTATCATACTACGCCATGAAGGACTGAAATCCTGCAGCGCCCGCAAGGTCCCCCTGCTCAAGAAAGCACATATACATGCCCGTCTGAAGTTTGCCAATGAACATCTGAATGTTTCAGAGGAGAACTGGGTGAAAGTGTTGTGGTCAGATGAGACCAAAATCGAGCTCTTTGGCATCAACTCAACTCACCGTATTTGGGGGAGGAGGAATGCTGCCTATGACCCCAAGAACACCATCCCCAC
>NW_028156106.1:175000-186960 GCF_964263955.1 Coregonus lavaretus | reverse complement strand
CGAGAAATCGCCCAGGACTTCAAGACCGACCTGCGCTTCCAGAGCTCCGCCGTGATGGCCCTACAGGAGGCTAGCGAGGCTTACCTGGTCGGCCTGTTCGAGGACACCAACCTGTGCGCCATCCACGCCAAGCGGGTGACCATCATGCCCAAGGACATCCAGCTGGCCCGCCGTATTCGCGGAGAGCGCGCATAAATGAGGATGACCTGAACTCGAATATCCCCCAAAGGCTCTTTTAAGAGCCACCTCCATATTTCCATCAAAAAGGCACAATTGTTCCATGTATACACGCACCTCTACATTAGCCACCATGTATGTTGTTCACTAACACGTCTAAAAGCTACGTATTGCACCTTTTTAGTTGCCTGAAGTCTAGCTTCAATGTTTGTGTGTGTGTATATACACAACCATCTGGCATCATCCACTTCCTTTGAACTATATAGTAACACAGTAAAATGCTTTACAAAGGAGGGGAAAAAGAAACGAGTGATAATATAGGCCGAATAGTAACAAGAATTGTGTTCAGATGAATAATTGACACTATTAGTTGTGTGTAATAATAGCCTTGCATGCAGTCCAGAAAAAACATTGCATGCCAACTTACTTTGAAAGTCCCATGTTGCAGTGCTGCTGAGAGACTCATGCAGAGGCCCAAACTTTACAATGGAGCACGGAGGCCATCTTGTGGTTAAATGTGGGTACTGCACCTCATGGTGAGTCCCTTTCAGCATTTGCTCTTTAGGCCAGCGTTTCCCAAACGCGGTCCTGGGGTCCACAAGGGGTGCGCGTTTTGCGTTTTGCCCTAGCACTCCACAACTGATTCTAATACTCCCAGCTTGATGATGATGAGTTGATTATTTGAATCAGCTGTGTAGTGCTAGGGCAAAAACTCCCAAAATGTGGCCCGAGTTTGGGAAACCCTGCTTTAGGCTAATACTAGCCTATTAGGATGACTTGGTTCGATCGCTTTAATGGCAACTGCTGAACTCTGGTTTCACTAATTACTTGTCCCAGGTCACCATTATGAATCCAATAGCAAAACAAATGTTTCAAAATAGCTCAATAGTGAAAAAAGGCCAGGAAATGATGGGTTCTCAGCAATATTTCACCAACAACCAATCACTATTCACGCATAGACATTAGGATCATCAACAAATATTCCTAAGTCATACTACAAAAGGGTTGTAACGAAATGGATTTGTCTGTTCAATGCAAGTTCAACGTCAAAGAAAAAGTGCATCACCACAACAAACGTGTCTTTAGATACACTGTAAAAAATGACTTTGTGGAATGTACTCAAGCTATTACAGTCAACAAAAGCACACGTCATATTGTTGAGTAGATCTTTTTGCTTGTTTTTATGAGTAGATAAGCTTGAGTAAGTTGAGTTGATGTGGTCCAATACATTGAGTAAAGATGATAGAGACGTAAAAAGGATTATATTACGTTGATTCGACTCAAATAGACATTGTGTTATTTTACCTGAATGATTCATCCTATTATGTATTTAGACCAACTTACTTTGGATTCACTCAATCACATCCCTTAAGAGAAAAGGTATCCGGACACCGGGAATCCATTTATTTAAACATCAACGGTTTGCAAAACATCTGTTATTATGAGTTGACAAATTACGTAATTGCAATCAACACTGCAGGTAAATCATGATTGCTGCAGGTAGGCAACACCGTAGAAATAGGAACTACAACACTAACAACAAGTGACATTTACTCCTGATGTACTGACTGACCTGTTGCAACCTCTACAACCACTGTGCTTATTATTTGACCCTGCTGGTCATCTATGAACGTTTGAACATCTTGGAGAAAAATGTGTGAAACCACTGCCTATATGAGGAGCTGTCGTTGTTTGTTTTATTACCACATACTTATGGAAATTGCACCGGTTGAGAGATGATGGCTCTCTTGTGCCTACGGTGAAGGGTACTTCTGATCCAGCAGGTGGTGCTAAGATCCCTCCCTATATGACTTGAATGATGAGTTGATTTATTCCTTATAGCTCCTAATGATTTTAAGGCCAGTGTTGGCAAACATTACTTGTGCTCCAGCAGGTGGCCATGACATCCCTCCCTATATGACTTGACTGACCAGTTAGTTGATGGACTCCTTATAGCTCCTAAATTTAATGATTTTAAGGCCAGTGTTGGCAAACATGACTTCTGCTCCAGCAGGTGGCCATGAAATCCCCCCCTATATGACTTGACTGACCAGGTAGTTGATGGACTCCTTATAGCTCTTAATGATCTCAAGTGTCTGTGTTTTTATGTGGTTAGGAGTTTTGCTCACTGCGTGTCCCCCTTCCATTTCAGTGTTTCCCAACTCCAGCGGTAGAGTAGGCTACCCCCAACAGGACCCATTTTTCTTGTAGGCCTGGACAGCCACAGCTGATTGAACAACCTGTCACCTAAATTACCAAGTCCTCAATGAGTAGAATCAGGTGCAACAACAACAACAACAACAACAACAACAACAACAATATGAGGAGAGGGACACAGTGTACTAGCTGATCTCCCAGTTGTCACAGTTTGGCCTTGTGTTCCACATAGCCTATATCAGTATTTGAGTATGTTTCCCGCGCACGTTAGTTGCTTTCACGTCATCTTTGAAATCGCTCCTCCCTAGTCCCCTAGAACGAGCGCCCTCCCCTTTGCAACGCCTCCGAACATATAACAGAGGCGCGCTTTCTGTGCCGCCGGCCTCAATCAGGTCGACCAAACGCAGATAATAGCGCACCGCGCACCGGCGCTGAAATCATTCATTCACTTGAACTCAACTAGCGAACACACCATGTCCGGAAGAGGCAAAGGCGGCAAGGGACTCGGAAAAGGAGGCGCCAAGCGTCACCGCAAAGTTCTCCGCGATAACATCCAGGGAATCACCAAACCCGCTATCCGCCGTCTGGCTCGCCGCGGCGGCGTGAAGCGTATTTCCGGTCTGATCTACGAGGAGACCCGCGGTGTCCTGAAGGTGTTCCTGGAGAACGTGATCCGTGACGCAGTCACCTACACCGAGCACGCCAAGAGGAAGACCGTTACCGCCATGGACGTGGTCTACGCTCTGAAACGTCAGGGACGCACCCTGTACGGTTTCGGCGGTTAAACCCACTCTCTTCGGAACCTCAACACCCCGACTCGAACCCAAAGGCTCTTTTAAGAGCCACCCACATCCGCTTAAAATGGGCCCATTCCATGTAGTGTTATATATAACAACAAATGTTTAGTATGCAATTTAGTAAGAAAGTATGAGCCACTTCGAGTGGACAGGGAGTATTAATTAGAGGATTCTAATGTCCCGTCCACTTTTAGCGCACAGAGGGAGGCCTATATCTGACAGTGGCAAAGTGTAAGAACGTTATTATTTTGGGTCAAGCAATAGTGGAATTTGGACAACATAAAGCCACCACGAGTCGGTAGACGTGGCTCGAAAAGAGGGGGACAGCGCGCACACACACACACACACAGTCCAAAATGGGAGCCCTATGTCTGACGGTGCCAAAGTGGGCAATTCTATCACCAGCATTATTTGGCACAACAATCGTGCCATTTGGACACCTATTAAAGCCCCCCTTTTGAAACACACAATTCCCCATCGGTCACAGAGCATAGGCTATAGAGAGGAGGGAGGGAGGGAGGGAGGGAGGGAGGGAGGGAGGGAGGGAGGGAGGGAGGGAGCAAGCAAGCAGGGGAGTGTCTACGGCCGCTGACTTTGCTTAGCTTCCTCTTCATAAGACGGGTAAGCGCCCTTCACCCCCTCATTCGTTTCTGAGAAGCAACGAGACATCATCATGCCCGAGCCAGCAAAGTCAGCGCCCAAGAAGGGCTCCAAGAAAGCCGTCACCAAGACCGCAGGGAAGGGCGGCAAGAAGCGCAGAAAGTCCAGGAAGGAGAGTTACGCCATCTACGTGTACAAAGTCCTGAAGCAGGTCCACCCCGACACCGGCATCTCCTCCAAGGCCATGGGAATCATGAACTCCTTCGTGAACGACATCTTCGAGCGTATCGCCGGAGAGTCCTCTCGCCTGGCCCACTACAACAAGCGTTCTACCATCACCTCCAGGGAGATCCAGACCGCGGTGCGCCTGCTGCTCCCCGGTGAACTTGCCAAACACGCCGTGTCCGAGGGCACCAAGGCCGTAACCAAGTACACCAGCTCCAAGTAAACAGCGCATTTGGACTGCTCTACTAACCCAAAGGCTCTTTTAAGAGCCACCCACTCTGTCAGTAAAAAAAGCAATTCCATCGCCACCGAATGAATGCGTAGGTAGGCTGCGTTACATTGTATCATTGTTTAATGGGCGGCGCGCGCCGCCTCGGAGAGCGGCTACATTGTATCATTGTTTAATGGGCGGCGCGCGCCGGCTCAGAGAGCGGCTACATTGTATCATTTCCCCTGCCCGTTCCAGCGTAGGGGTTCTATATCGTGGAGCTCCGCCCCATAGGGGAGCTATGCTCCTAGTGGTTTACCCTCTGCCCTAAGGCAGATGCAGCCTGAAGCAAAATTATGCACACACCTACAGCCAATAGGAGTACAGGTGTCCCTATATAAGGAACCCCGTTCCCTCAATCTGCCTCCCATTATCTTCAGCGACTGGACTAGAATTGAAGAAGCCATAGAAGACTCAGGAAGATCTCGTCGTTGATATCCAGCCATCAACGTCTTCCTACAATGAGCACACCTAGCTTATCCAAGGTAAGCATTTAACAAAAGCTCTTTTCAGAGCTCAATGTCGCTGTTCCCCTTGGCGGCTGTCGACCCCCCCCGACACTGTTTCGTGGGTTGAGAGGCACAGCACGCCAGGGACAGCTTCATCAATCCCCCACTATGCGCCAGCTGCGCCCTCCTTTTTTGAAGGAGTGGAAGCAGCATTGGGCATTTTTAGGGAGGATATTCCTCTTGAGGATGTGCTATCAGTGTTAGTCTCAGCTGAGGCATCATCTGAGGGCACTGACTCAGGAGATGACAGGGCTATTGGGGAAGAAATGAATATTCTATTGGAACAATTCATTACACTGACCCAGATGTTTAACACCCCTTTTCCTTCGGGAAATTGTGAGGTCATTACATCCCTGGATGATGACGCCACAGCCTCTCTGTGCCTGAATTCTCAGGTCTCATTGAGTGGGCTGCTAAACAGCGGGAGATTAAGCTGCCCCCCATTCCCTCCAACCCGGAAGTGGATATGAGGAAGGGCGGCCGTTACTCTCGCTACAGCTTGGCGTCAGACGGCGGCCTCCAGCAGCAAGGGAGCGGGCCTCGCCCCCCCCCTGCAGCGCCAGAGGTGCCGGCGAGAGAGGTCATTAAAGCGTCATCCTGGCATCACCCGAAGGGCGGCCAGAAGAGACGCCGTTTATGACAGGCGAGGGGGAGAGAACGGAAGACGGCACAGCGCCTGCTGTGACCGAGCCCACTGTCCCCCCCCACTCTACCGTTGAGTGTATGGAGGAGAATGTTTTTTGTTGATGTGTGTAATAAAGAGTTGGCTCTACTTGACACTGTCAAGAAAGAGCCCCCTTTTCCATAATACATCCGAGAGCGTTCGACCTTCCTCACTCTCGCTCTCTCTCTTACCACTATGAGTGCAGCTCAGCCCACCATGGTGCGTTGCTGAATGCACACATAAGGCAGGTATATAAAAGGTATTAAGTGTACCTTATAGGACCTCACTTTACAGACTCCTAGGAGTGCCGTAGTGAGTGTCTCACATAGCAGGCTGCAGTCTCAGCCAGATAATGGCATGATGACGCGACCGCTATCCGGGACGGCGCTCTGTCTCAGGCTAACGCCTCAGTCAGTGCAGTTCAGACCCGTGCTGCGTTCACGGAGGGCCTGATTACTACGGTTACGGGCGTAACCACGTATCGGCGCCCCCGTTTCTCTCAGAACGCGCTGATAATAACCACATTGGGGGTGGCGCACTATCACAGACTAAGGTCTCTGTTAGTACGACCCAGACCCATGCTGCGTTCAAGAAGGGCCCGATTACCACGGTCACGAAGGTGCCCAGTGTATCGGCGCCCCCACCTTTTCCTGAACGCGCCCAGGCTCACCACACTGAGTGTAGTTCAGCCCACCAGGGGTGCAGAGCTGAACGCACACAGGAGGTGAAAGGAGGAATAATACCTAGACGCCGTCTTGGTTTATCTCAAAGAGAACTCACATTACAGACTCCAAGGAGTACTGTAGTGAGTGCCTCTCATAGCAGGCTGCAGTCTCAGTCAGGAGACATGATGACGCAGCCGCTAGTTGGGGATGGCGCACTATCGCAGACTAAGGTCTCGGTTAGTGCGATTCAGACCCATGCTGCGTTCACGGAGGGCCCGATTACCACGGTGACGAAGTTTCCCAGTGTATCGGCGCCCCCACTTCTTTCTGAACGCGCTAATACTCACCACACTGAGCGTAGTTCAGCCCACCAGAGGTGCAGAGCTGAACGCACACAGGAGGTGAAGGGAGGAAAGATACCAAGACACCGTCTTGGCTTATCTCAGGATACCTCACATTCAGCAGGCAGCTGTCTCTGTCCCAATGTGACATGAAGACGCAGCCGCTAGCCGGGAATGACGCCTTGCTGCAGGCTAATGCCTCAGTCAGCGCAGATCAGACCCGTGCGACGTTCACGGAGAGCGGGAATACCAGGGTTACAGGTATAACCAAGGTATGGACGCCTCCGAATTATTCTGAACGTGTCAATGCCCATGGCTATGAGCGCAGCTCACCACATATTGAGTGTGTCGTTGAACAGTCGCCTAAGACCAGTAAAGAGGCATTGTGGCACCACCGTGTGGTGTCAGTCAGAGATCACACCTTTCAGATTCTATTGAATTCTGTAAAGGATGAGTCTCATGTTAAGCGGCAGTCTCAGTCAGACAATGACATGATGACGCAATCGCTTTCCGGGCAGAGCGCTCTGTCTCAGGCCAGTACCTCAGACAGCGCAGTTCAGACCCGTGCTGCGTTCCTGGAGGGCAAGATTACTGGAGTTACGGTCGTAACCAACGTATCAAAGCCCCCGACTCACCCAGAACGAGCTGACGTATCCTCTCCCTTTCAAGGGGGGCCCGACTTGGGCTATTCCACCAACCCAGTGCTGGGGAATAGCGGCGGCGAGGGCCATAGAGGAATACAGGTCCTTCCTACTGGACGCACCACAGCTTCGTGCGCACCCGCTGTCTCTGCATTGCTGGCAGTGGCGTCGAAGCTGTACCCTCTCACGCTGGCTAGAACAGACGTTAGAGAAGGGTTATGCCCTCCAATTCCATCGGACCCCACCCCCGTTCAAGGGAGTGGTGGAAACGGTGATGAAAACGCCAGACAAAGTAGCCGCTCTGAGATCAGAGATTACGGAACTTTTGGCGAAGGAGGCGGTCACAGTAGTTCCCCGAGAGCAAAGGAACAAGGGGCTTTACTCGCCCTATTTCCTAGTGCCAAAAAAGACGGGGGGAGTGAGGCCGATTTTGGATTTACGCATTCTCAACGAGAGCATAACCAAACGGCCCTTCCGAATGCTGACGACAAAACGCCTACTGGAATGTGTTCAGAAGGGAGATTTTTGTACAAGCATAGACCTAAGGGACGCGTACTTTCATGTGCCGATACAATCGCGCCACAGAAAGTTTCTGCGGTTCGCCTTTCAAGGGGTGGCGTACGAGTTCACGAGGATGCCGTTTGGGTACGCCCTGGCACCTCGAACGTTTTCCAAATGTGTGGAGGCGGCATTGGAACCGCTGCGTCGTCAAGGGATAAGGCTATTAGCCTACCTAGACGACCTGCTGATTCTCGCCCCGTCAGCAGAGCTGGCGTTCACACACACGACACAGACAGTGATTCATCTCACGCGTCTGGGGTTTGCTGTGAATTGGAAAAAGAGCGCACCCTGGCCCAGTCATCAGATTGTCTACCTGGGACTACAGCTAGACACTGTAATGATGAGGGCGCGAATTTCGGACCCTCGAAGGGCAGCATTGTTACTAGCCCTGAGGAAGTGTCGTCCGAATCACACAGTAACGGCGCTATCGATCATGTCACTTTTGGGTCTCATGTCGGCAGCCCACTCTGTGGTCCCGCTAGGGCTTCTGCACATGCGCAAAGCACAGCGGTGGTTCGCCCAACTAAGACTAGACCCAGTGCGTCAACGTCATCGGTTGGTGGTGGTTCCTCTCTCGCTAAGAGCAGACCTGGACTATTGGCGGAACCCGTGCGTTCTCACGCACGGAGTCCCGATGGGCAAGGTGTCATCCTACATTCCAGTGTTTACAGATGCCTCTCTGACTGGATGGGGAGGGACATGTCAGTCTCAAGCGATAGGAGGTGCATGGCCTCAATCAGGTCGTCACATCAACCTCCTAGAGTTGGAAACGGTGCGACTGGTCTTGACCCACTTCGCGTCTACCCTTCGGGGTCGCGATGTGTTGGTCTGGTCAGACAACCGAACCACAGTAGCTCACATAAACCGCCAGGGAGGGGTCAGGTCTCCTGCCCTTCATCGGGCGGCAGTGGAATTGTGGCTGTGGGATCACAAGCACCTTCGCTCGTTGAGAGCAGCACACATTCCGGGCTACTTGAACGTAGGGGCAGACCTCATGTCAAGAGGGGGTCCTCGAGACGACGAGTGGTGTCTGCACCCGGACATTGTTCTACAGATTTGGGAACAATTCGGGAGAGCCGAGGTGGACCTGTTCGCGTCACGTGTGAACGCGCAGTGTCCCCTATGGTTCTCTCTGAGAAACCAGGACGAACCGCCATTGGGAAGAGACGCATTCGCGCACTACCTGTGGCCGAAAGTTCTCCTGTATGCATTCCCTCCGCTGTCTTGCATTCTCCCACTGCTAGCCAGGGTGAGGTCAGAGGAGCTGTCAGTGATACTGATAGCGCCCGATCGCCCGGGGGCTCCGTGGTTTGCAGAGATGAGTCAGATGTTGATTGCGCCACCCTGGCCAATTCCACATCAACGAGACGCGTTGACTCAGGCGGGAGGCTCGATAGGGCAATGGCCCATAATCGGCCAACCACTGAAGGCTTGGTTCCTGAATGGGACAGGTTAAAGCGCCGTGGGTTGTCTGATGCAGTGATCAGAACAATACAGGGCGCAAGAGCCGGTTCCACTTCTAGGGTGTATACCAGCAGATGGAACGTTTTCTCACGATGGTGTGATACACAGGACGTGGACCCCATGAGCTGTCAGGTAGAGAGTGTGCTCTCATTCCTACAGTCTATGTTTGATAAGCAGAAATCGCCCTCCACTATTCGAGTGTTTGCAGCGGCAATTTCAGCTGGTCATGAAGGTTTTAACGGAAAAAGTGTTTTCAGTCACCCTTTAGTGAAACGTTTCCTATTGGGAACGCAACGGCTTAGGCCAAGACCTAGAGCTACGCTGCCCAAGTGGGATTTGGCATTGGTTCTCGAAGCGCTATGTAAGTCGCCGTTCGAGCCATTGAATCAAATACCCCTCAAGATGCTGTCTATCAAGACGGCGCTGTTGCTCACCTTGACTACTGCTAAACGAGTCAGCGATTTGTGTGCACTGTCGACGAGACCCGACTGCCTTGCCATTAATGGCGATTTGAGCAGAGCGGTGTTACGTCCTAACCCGGCATTTGTGCCGAAGGTTATTAACAGTGCATATAGATCGCAGATCGTGGAATTGTGGGCTCTTCATCCCCCTCCCCATGGGGAGAGGAGTGAGGAAAAGCTTCACTGTCTGTGCCCAGTACGCGCTTTGGCGTGTTACGTTAGGCGCACAGCGGCGGTTAGGTCATCGCCTCAGCTGTTTGTGTGTCACGGTGCGGCTGCATTGGGTAGACCACTTTCAAAACAGCGTTTGTCTCATTGGCTTTGTGAAGGCATTGAGACGGCGTACGAGGCGGCGGGGCAACAACCGCCTCAGGGTATTAGAGCGCACTCCACTCGTGGAGTAGCAGCTTCTACTGCTCTTTTCAGAGGAACAGAGGTAGAGGATATTTGTAGAGCAGCGTCATGGTCGACACCGTCTCCTTTTATCCGTTTCTATCTGTTGGATATGTCTTCTAACTCTTTGGCTCGGTCTGTACTCAGCGTGGCTGAAGGGAGATCATGAGCAGAATAGAGAAAGAAAGCAGGATTGTGAATAAGTTCATAAGTCCGCTTTTATTAGAAGTAACATATTATGGACATGTTTTCTAACTCTTTTGTTCGATCGAATTTCAGCAGAGCTGAAAGGCGTTCTTGAGCTAGAAAAGGAGGACAGAGCAGGACCTTGGACAGGTTCCAATCAGGTCCGCTCTGGTTAGGAAGACTTATGTCAAGAATAAGCCTTTTAAACTCCAATCTCGATTGCACTCAGCACAGCTGAAGGGGAATCTTGAGGTAGAGGAGGGAGAAGCAGGATGATAGACTGGTCTCTATCAGGTCCGCTTCGGATGAAGAGCATATTCTGTGGCATGTCTCCTGGCTGACAGTGTCAGCATATAGAAACATGTATTGAGTGGACAGAATGTGAGGTCATCTATCTGAGGTTCAGTTTAGTATGACTGGTATATTTTGTTCCATAGAATATTGAGGCACGGCTATCTGCTAGTCAGATTAGCACGGCGTCTATTCTATTGATCTGCCCAATAGCCATTGACATTGTCATTGAGCTAGATGGGGCGGGTCTATAACCGATGACGCGGTATATTGTGACGCCCTGATGGGTTTTTAGTCGCAGTACTGCGGGAATTGGTTGCAGCCATTGCTGGGCTTGACCTTTTCATTTTTTAATGGGAAGTGTTAGGCTCGGCAGGGAGTACATTTTGGAGCGTTTCGCTCCGCCTTAAACCACTAGGAGCATAGCTCCCCTATGGGGCGGAGCTCCACGATATAGAACGATTAGTTACCGGAGTGTAACTCCAGTTCTATGAGTGGAGCGGAGCCCCATAGGACTTAAGGCCCTACCGACCCTCTCTAGTCTCGCTGAAGATAATATCTCGGGAGGCAGATTGAGGGAACGGGGTTCCTTATATAGGGACACCTGTACTCCTATTGGCTGTAGGTGTGTGCATAATTTTGCTTCAGGCTGCATCTGCCTTAGGGCAGAGGGTAAACCACTAGGAGCATAGCTCCCCTATGGGGCTCCGCTCCACTCATAGAACTGGAGTTACACTCCGGTAACTAATCGTTTAGCGCGCCTTTTTTGGTGTCTTTGCGCGCTGAATAGTAACCCATGTTTGTCGGGCTCTATTCCAGGTGAAGGCAATGTAAAATGGCACCATTTGACAAAGGGTGTAAATAAATAAATCAAAAAGGCAGTCTGTTGGGTTTGATTGGAAATAAATTCCCTTTATCGTCTAATGAGCAGATAGTCATTTTGAGTTGACTTCCTGAATCGGTAGGACACGGATGGAGTGAATGGATGCTCCATCATTGGACTATACCCTAATGATGTGAACGAGAATGATGATGGCAAGAATAAAAAGGTGGTGAATAATATGAATGTATATTTTTTATATATATATATATATATATATATGAACGTAGCCCTTTTGGCCTACAGGTCATTTCCGGTCAAGGTCACATCATCCATATAGTCCCCTGTAGCTCAGTTGGTAGAGCACAGCGCTTGCAACGCCAGGGTTGCGGGTTCGTTTCCCACGGGGGGCCAGTATGAAAATGTACGCACTCACTTACCTGTAAGTGGCTCTGGATAAGAGCGTCTGCTACATGACTCAAAATGTCCACGTAGTGTATTTTCCTTCCTACTACACTCACGAGGCAACAGGATAAAAGGCAGTGGCTTCCACGTGACAAAGTGGGGATATGAATGTGTCTGTAGGCCAAGTCACAGTATAACACAGTGAAGGAGTTAGTGAGTGTGATAGTCGTTGGAGCAGTAGTGGATTCCAATGAGAGAGAGAGAGAGAGTGAGAGAGAGACTGAGTGAGTGAGAGAGAGAGAGAGAGAGAGAGAGAGAGAGAGAGAGAGAGTGAG
>NW_028156106.1:165000-170000 GCF_964263955.1 Coregonus lavaretus | reverse complement strand
TGGCCTCATTTGCCATAGCAGGCTAGCATTAGATGATACGTGCCTATAAGCTGTCACTCTTGACTTTGGCGACTATTATTGCGCGTAAAGGGCCGGCGGCGTCCTATTGCGCGCGCACCGGGAGTTTGAGTTTTGGAGAGGCCGGGCCTCCCGTCCAATGGCCAACGGAGGAGGCCTGCGAAACGGGCCAATCGGGGTGGTGGGGAGATGGTGTCCAATCAGCAGGCGCCACTGCCGGCTTTATAAACTTCACATAGGCATTTCGAGGCTATACTCCCGACTGTCAGAGCAGCGCCATGGCCAGAACCAAGCAAACCGCTCGCAAATCCACCGGTGGCAAAGCCCCCAGGAAGCAGCTCGCCACTAAGGCTGCTCGCAAGAGTGCCCCGGCCACCGGCGGTGTGAAGAAGCCTCACCGTTACAGGCCCGGCACCGTGGCTCTGAGAGAGATCCGTCGTTACCAGAAGTCCACTGAGCTACTCATCCGCAAGCTGCCCTTCCAGCGCCTGGTGCGAGAAATCGCCCAGGACTTCAAGACCGACCTGCGCTTCCAGAGCTCCGCCGTGATGGCCCTACAGGAGGCTAGCGAGGCTTACCTGGTCGGCCTGTTCGAGGACACCAACCTGTGCGCCATCCACGCCAAGCGGGTGACCATCATGCCCAAGGACATCCAGCTGGCCCGCCGTATTCGCGGAGAGCGCGCATAAATGAGGATGACCTGAACTCGAATATCCCCCAAAGGCTCTTTTAAGAGCCACCTCCATATTTCCATCAAAAAGGCACAATTGTTCCATGTATACACGCACCTCTACATTAGCCACCATGTATGTTGTTCACTAACACGTCTAAAAGCTACGTATTGCACCTTTTTAGTTGCCTGAAGTCTAGCTTCAATGTTTGTGTGTGTGTATATACACAACCATCTGGCATCATCCACTTCCTTTGAACTATATAGTAACACAGTAAAATGCTTTACAAAGGAGGGGAAAAAGAAACGAGTGATAATATAGGCCGAATAGTAACAAGAATTGTGTTCAGATGAATAATTGACACTATTAGTTGTGTGTAATAATAGCCTTGCATGCAGTCCAGAAAAAACATTGCATGCCAACTTACTTTGAAAGTCCCATGTTGCAGTGCTGCTGAGAGACTCATGCAGAGGCCCAAACTTTACAATGGAGCACGGAGGCCATCTTGTGGTTAAATGTGGGTACTGCACCTCATGGTGAGTCCCTTTCAGCATTTGCTCTTTAGGCCAGCGTTTCCCAAACGCGGTCCTGGGGTCCACAAGGGGTGCGCGTTTTGCGTTTTGCCCTAGCACTCCACAACTGATTCTAATACTCCCAGCTTGATGATGATGAGTTGATTATTTGAATCAGCTGTGTAGTGCTAGGGCAAAAACTCCCAAAATGTGGCCCGAGTTTGGGAAACCCTGCTTTAGGCTAATACTAGCCTATTAGGATGACTTGGTTCGATCGCTTTAATGGCAACTGCTGAACTCTGGTTTCACTAATTACTTGTCCCAGGTCACCATTATGAATCCAATAGCAAAACAAATGTTTCAAAATAGCTCAATAGTGAAAAAAGGCCAGGAAATGATGGGTTCTCAGCAATATTTCACCAACAACCAATCACTATTCACGCATAGACATTAGGATCATCAACAAATATTCCTAAGTCATACTACAAAAGGGTTGTAACGAAATGGATTTGTCTGTTCAATGCAAGTTCAACGTCAAAGAAAAAGTGCATCACCACAACAAACGTGTCTTTAGATACACTGTAAAAAATGACTTTGTGGAATGTACTCAAGCTATTACAGTCAACAAAAGCACACGTCATATTGTTGAGTAGATCTTTTTGCTTGTTTTTATGAGTAGATAAGCTTGAGTAAGTTGAGTTGATGTGGTCCAATACATTGAGTAAAGATGATAGAGACGTAAAAAGGATTATATTACGTTGATTCGACTCAAATAGACATTGTGTTATTTTACCTGAATGATTCATCCTATTATGTATTTAGACCAACTTACTTTGGATTCACTCAATCACATCCCTTAAGAGAAAAGGTATCCGGACACCGGGAATCCATTTATTTAAACATCAACGGTTTGCAAAACATCTGTTATTATGAGTTGACAAATTACGTAATTGCAATCAACACTGCAGGTAAATCATGATTGCTGCAGGTAGGCAACACCGTAGAAATAGGAACTACAACACTAACAACAAGTGACATTTACTCCTGATGTACTGACTGACCTGTTGCAACCTCTACAACCACTGTGCTTATTATTTGACCCTGCTGGTCATCTATGAACGTTTGAACATCTTGGAGAAAAATGTGTGAAACCACTGCCTATATGAGGAGCTGTCGTTGTTTGTTTTATTACCACATACTTATGGAAATTGCACCGGTTGAGAGATGATGGCTCTCTTGTGCCTACGGTGAAGGGTACTTCTGATCCAGCAGGTGGTGCTAAGATCCCTCCCTATATGACTTGAATGATGAGTTGATTTATTCCTTATAGCTCCTAATGATTTTAAGGCCAGTGTTGGCAAACATTACTTGTGCTCCAGCAGGTGGCCATGACATCCCTCCCTATATGACTTGACTGACCAGTTAGTTGATGGACTCCTTATAGCTCCTAAATTTAATGATTTTAAGGCCAGTGTTGGCAAACATGACTTCTGCTCCAGCAGGTGGCCATGAAATCCCCCCCTATATGACTTGACTGACCAGGTAGTTGATGGACTCCTTATAGCTCTTAATGATCTCAAGTGTCTGTGTTTTTATGTGGTTAGGAGTTTTGCTCACTGCGTGTCCCCCTTCCATTTCAGTGTTTCCCAACTCCAGCGGTAGAGTAGGCTACCCCCAACAGGACCCATTTTTCTTGTAGGCCTGGACAGCCACAGCTGATTGAACAACCTGTCACCTAAATTACCAAGTCCTCAATGAGTAGAATCAGGTGCAACAACAACAACAACAACAACAACAACAACAACAATATGAGGAGAGGGACACAGTGTACTAGCTGATCTCCCAGTTGTCACAGTTTGGCCTTGTGTTCCACATAGCCTATATCAGTATTTGAGTATGTTTCCCGCGCACGTTAGTTGCTTTCACGTCATCTTTGAAATCGCTCCTCCCTAGTCCCCTAGAACGAGCGCCCTCCCCTTTGCAACGCCTCCGAACATATAACAGAGGCGCGCTTTCTGTGCCGCCGGCCTCAATCAGGTCGACCAAACGCAGATAATAGCGCACCGCGCACCGGCGCTGAAATCATTAATTCACTTGAACTCAACTAGCGAACACACCATGTCCGGAAGAGGCAAAGGCGGCAAGGGACTCGGAAAAGGAGGCGCCAAGCGTCACCGCAAAGTTCTCCGCGATAACATCCAGGGAATCACCAAACCCGCTATCCGCCGTCTGGCTCGCCGCGGCGGCGTGAAGCGTATTTCCGGTCTGATCTACGAGGAGACCCGCGGTGTCCTGAAGGTGTTCCTGGAGAACGTGATCCGTGACGCAGTCACCTACACCGAGCACGCCAAGAGGAAGACCGTTACCGCCATGGACGTGGTCTACGCTCTGAAACGTCAGGGACGCACCCTGTACGGTTTCGGCGGTTAAACCCACTCTCTTCGGAACCTCAACACCCCGACTCGAACCCAAAGGCTCTTTTAAGAGCCACCCACATCCGCTTAAAATGGGCCCATTCCATGTAGTGTTATATATAACAACAAATGTTTAGTATGCAATTTAGTAAGAAAGTATGAGCCACTTCGAGTGGACAGGGAGTATTAATTAGAGGATTCTAATGTCCCGTCCACTTTTAGCGCACAGAGGGAGGCCTATATCTGACAGTGGCAAAGTGTAAGAACGTTATTATTTTGGGTCAAGCAATAGTGGAATTTGGACAACATAAAGCCACCACGAGTCGGTAGACGTGGCTCGAAAAGAGGGGGACAGCGCGCACACACACACACACACAGTCCAAAATGGGAGCCCTATGTCTGACGGTGCCAAAGTGGGCAATTCTATCACCAGCATTATTTGGCACAACAATCGTGCCATTTGGACACCTATTAAAGCCCCCCTTTTGAAACACACAATTCCCCATCGGTCACAGAGCATAGGCTATAGAGAGGAGGGAGGGAGGGAGGGAGGGAGGGAGGGAGGGAGGGAGGGAGCAAGCAAGCAGGGGAGTGTCTACGGCCGCTGACTTTGCTTAGCTTCCTCTTCATAAGACGGGTAAGCGCCCTTCACCCCCTCATTCGTTTCTGAGAAGCAACGAGACATCATCATGCCCGAGCCAGCAAAGTCAGCGCCCAAGAAGGGCTCCA
The DNA here is from genome assembly GCF_964263955.1 of Coregonus lavaretus. NCBI lineage: Eukaryota > Metazoa > Chordata > Actinopteri > Salmoniformes > Salmonidae > Coregonus > Coregonus lavaretus. Next base: position 165,656 of record NW_028156106.1, on the reverse strand, counting down.
AGAAAGCCGTCACCAAGACCGCAGGGAAGGGCGGCAAGAAGCGCAGAAAGTCCAGGAAGGAGAGTTACGCCATCTACGTGTACAAAGTCCTGAAGCAGGTCCACCCCGACACCGGCATCTCCTCCAAGGCCATGGGAATCATGAACTCCTTCGTGAACGACATCTTCGAGCGTATCGCCGGAGAGTCCTCTCGCCTGGCCCACTACAACAAGCGTTCTACCATCACCTCCAGGGAGATCCAGACCGCGGTGCGCCTGCTGCTCCCCGGTGAACTTGCCAAACACGCCGTGTCCGAGGGCACCAAGGCCGTAACCAAGTACACCAGCTCCAAGTAAACAGCGCATTTGGACTGCTCTACTAACCCAAAGGCTCTTTTAAGAGCCACCCACTCTGTCAGTAAAAAAAGCAATTCCATCGCCACCGAATGAATGCGTAGGTAGGCTGCGTTACATTGTATCATTGTTTAATGGGCGGCGCGCGCCGCCTCGGAGAGCGGCTACATTGTATCATTGTTTAATGGGCGGCGCGCGCCGGCTCAGAGAGCGGCTACATTGTATCATTTCCCCTGCCCGTTCCAGCGTAGGGGTTTAGCGCGCCTTTTTTGGTGTCTTTGCGCGCTGAATAGTAACCCATGTTTGTCGGGCTCTATTCCAGGT
>NW_028156106.1:155000-160000 GCF_964263955.1 Coregonus lavaretus | reverse complement strand
TTGGATAAGGCCACACCGGCCCGGTGGCCAATCGTTGCCTCTTGTGGCGAGGTATATGTACGGCTCTCGAAGTGGCGAGCGGCTCATTCAGACTTTCTGTGACTTTCTCAAGCTACCAATATGAGCGGAAGAGGCAAAACCGGAGGCAAGGCCAGGGCGAAGGCAAAGACCCGTTCATCCCGTGCTGGCCTCCAGTTCCCCGTGGGCCGTGTGCACAGGCTGCTGCGCAAAGGCAACTACGCCGAGCGTGTGGGCGCTGGCGCACCAGTCTACCTGGCCGCCGTACTCGAGTACCTGACTGCTGAGATCCTGGAGTTGGCCGGCAACGCTGCCCGTGACAACAAGAAGACTCGTATCATCCCCCGTCACCTGCAACTGGCCGTCCGTAACGACGAGGAGCTGAACAAACTGCTCGGCGGTGTGACCATCGCTCAGGGTGGTGTGCTGCCCAACATCCAGGCAGTCCTACTCCCCAAGAAGACCGAGAAGGCAGTCAAAGCCAAGTAAATTCGCTACTGCGACTTCAACTTGACTACTCAACCCCCAAAGGCTCTTTTAAGAGCCAACCACCTAGCTCTCCAAAAGCGCAAAGTACCTTTCTATGACCGCAATACATTGAGTGGGTGTATACACAACTATTTCGACATTCTGTGCCCACATGAGGCCTTGCATGAACAACAACACCTACTTGGCCTCATTTGCCATAGCAGGCTAGCATTAGATGATACGTGCCTATAAGCTGTCACTCTTGACTTTGGCGACTATTATTGCGCGTAAAGGGCCGGCGGCGTCCTATTGCGCGCGCACCGGGAGTTTGAGTTTTGGAGAGGCCGGGCCTCCCGTCCAATGGCCAACGGAGGAGGCCTGCGAAACGGGCCAATCGGGGTGGTGGGGAGATGGTGTCCAATCAGCAGGCGCCACTGCCGGCTTTATAAACTTCACATAGGCATTTCGAGGCTATACTCCCGACTGTCAGAGCAGCGCCATGGCCAGAACCAAGCAAACCGCTCGCAAATCCACCGGTGGCAAAGCCCCCAGGAAGCAGCTCGCCACTAAGGCTGCTCGCAAGAGTGCCCCGGCCACCGGCGGTGTGAAGAAGCCTCACCGTTACAGGCCCGGCACCGTGGCTCTGAGAGAGATCCGTCGTTACCAGAAGTCCACTGAGCTACTCATCCGCAAGCTGCCCTTCCAGCGCCTGGTGCGAGAAATCGCCCAGGACTTCAAGACCGACCTGCGCTTCCAGAGCTCCGCCGTGATGGCCCTACAGGAGGCTAGCGAGGCTTACCTGGTCGGCCTGTTCGAGGACACCAACCTGTGCGCCATCCACGCCAAGCGGGTGACCATCATGCCCAAGGACATCCAGCTGGCCCGCCGTATTCGCGGAGAGCGCGCATAAATGAGGATGACCTGAACTCGAATATCCCCCAAAGGCTCTTTTAAGAGCCACCTCCATATTTCCATCAAAAAGGCACAATTGTTCCATGTATACACGCACCTCTACATTAGCCACCATGTATGTTGTTCACTAACACGTCTAAAAGCTACGTATTGCACCTTTTTAGTTGCCTGAAGTCTAGCTTCAATGTTTGTGTGTGTGTATATACACAACCATCTGGCATCATCCACTTCCTTTGAACTATATAGTAACACAGTAAAATGCTTTACAAAGGAGGGGAAAAAGAAACGAGTGATAATATAGGCCGAATAGTAACAAGAATTGTGTTCAGATGAATAATTGACACTATTAGTTGTGTGTAATAATAGCCTTGCATGCAGTCCAGAAAAAACATTGCATGCCAACTTACTTTGAAAGTCCCATGTTGCAGTGCTGCTGAGAGACTCATGCAGAGGCCCAAACTTTACAATGGAGCACGGAGGCCATCTTGTGGTTAAATGTGGGTACTGCACCTCATGGTGAGTCCCTTTCAGCATTTGCTCTTTAGGCCAGCGTTTCCCAAACGCGGTCCTGGGGTCCACAAGGGGTGCGCGTTTTGCGTTTTGCCCTAGCACTCCACAACTGATTCTAATACTCCCAGCTTGATGATGATGAGTTGATTATTTGAATCAGCTGTGTAGTGCTAGGGCAAAAACTCCCAAAATGTGGCCCGAGTTTGGGAAACCCTGCTTTAGGCTAATACTAGCCTATTAGGATGACTTGGTTCGATCGCTTTAATGGCAACTGCTGAACTCTGGTTTCACTAATTACTTGTCCCAGGTCACCATTATGAATCCAATAGCAAAACAAATGTTTCAAAATAGCTCAATAGTGAAAAAAGGCCAGGAAATGATGGGTTCTCAGCAATATTTCACCAACAACCAATCACTATTCACGCATAGACATTAGGATCATCAACAAATATTCCTAAGTCATACTACAAAAGGGTTGTAACGAAATGGATTTGTCTGTTCAATGCAAGTTCAACGTCAAAGAAAAAGTGCATCACCACAACAAACGTGTCTTTAGATACACTGTAAAAAATGACTTTGTGGAATGTACTCAAGCTATTACAGTCAACAAAAGCACACGTCATATTGTTGAGTAGATCTTTTTGCTTGTTTTTATGAGTAGATAAGCTTGAGTAAGTTGAGTTGATGTGGTCCAATACATTGAGTAAAGATGATAGAGACGTAAAAAGGATTATATTACGTTGATTCGACTCAAATAGACATTGTGTTATTTTACCTGAATGATTCATCCTATTATGTATTTAGACCAACTTACTTTGGATTCACTCAATCACATCCCTTAAGAGAAAAGGTATCCGGACACCGGGAATCCATTTATTTAAACATCAACGGTTTGCAAAACATCTGTTATTATGAGTTGACAAATTACGTAATTGCAATCAACACTGCAGGTAAATCATGATTGCTGCAGGTAGGCAACACCGTAGAAATAGGAACTACAACACTAACAACAAGTGACATTTACTCCTGATGTACTGACTGACCTGTTGCAACCTCTACAACCACTGTGCTTATTATTTGACCCTGCTGGTCATCTATGAACGTTTGAACATCTTGGAGAAAAATGTGTGAAACCACTGCCTATATGAGGAGCTGTCGTTGTTTGTTTTATTACCACATACTTATGGAAATTGCACCGGTTGAGAGATGATGGCTCTCTTGTGCCTACGGTGAAGGGTACTTCTGATCCAGCAGGTGGTGCTAAGATCCCTCCCTATATGACTTGAATGATGAGTTGATTTATTCCTTATAGCTCCTAATGATTTTAAGGCCAGTGTTGGCAAACATTACTTGTGCTCCAGCAGGTGGCCATGACATCCCTCCCTATATGACTTGACTGACCAGTTAGTTGATGGACTCCTTATAGCTCCTAAATTTAATGATTTTAAGGCCAGTGTTGGCAAACATGACTTCTGCTCCAGCAGGTGGCCATGAAATCCCCCCCTATATGACTTGACTGACCAGGTAGTTGATGGACTCCTTATAGCTCTTAATGATCTCAAGTGTCTGTGTTTTTATGTGGTTAGGAGTTTTGCTCACTGCGTGTCCCCCTTCCATTTCAGTGTTTCCCAACTCCAGCGGTAGAGTAGGCTACCCCCAACAGGACCCATTTTTCTTGTAGGCCTGGACAGCCACAGCTGATTGAACAACCTGTCACCTAAATTACCAAGTCCTCAATGAGTAGAATCAGGTGCAACAACAACAACAACAACAACAACAACAACAACAATATGAGGAGAGGGACACAGTGTACTAGCTGATCTCCCAGTTGTCACAGTTTGGCCTTGTGTTCCACATAGCCTATATCAGTATTTGAGTATGTTTCCCGCGCACGTTAGTTGCTTTCACGTCATCTTTGTGAAATCGCTCCTCCCTAGTCCCCTAGAACGAGCGCCCTCCCCTTTGCAACGCCTCCGAACATATAACAGAGGCGCGCTTTCTGTGCCGCCGGCCTCAATCAGGTCGACCAAACGCAGATAATAGCGCACCGCGCACCGGCGCTGAAATCATTCATTCACTTGAACTCAACTAGCGAACACACCATGTCCGGAAGAGGCAAAGGCGGCAAGGGACTCGGAAAAGGAGGCGCCAAGCGTCACCGCAAAGTTCTCCGCGATAACATCCAGGGAATCACCAAACCCGCTATCCGCCGTCTGGCTCGCCGCGGCGGCGTGAAGCGTATTTCCGGTCTGATCTACGAGGAGACCCGCGGTGTCCTGAAGGTGTTCCTGGAGAACGTGATCCGTGACGCAGTCACCTACACCGAGCACGCCAAGAGGAAGACCGTTACCGCCATGGACGTGGTCTACGCTCTGAAACGTCAGGGACGCACCCTGTACGGTTTCGGCGGTTAAACCCACTCTCTTCGGAACCTCAACACCCCGACTCGAACCCAAAGGCTCTTTTAAGAGCCACCCACATCCGCTTAAAATGGGCCCATTCCATGTAGTGTTATATATAACAACAAATGTTTAGTATGCAATTTAGTAAGAAAGTATGAGCCACTTCGAGTGGACAGGGAGTATTAATTAGAGGATTATAATGTCCCGTCCACTTTTAGCGCACAGAGGGAGGCCTATATCTGACAGTGGCAAAGTGTAAGAACGTTATTATTTTGGGTCAAGCAATAGTGGAATTTGGACAACATAAAGCCACCACGAGTCGGTAGACGTGGCTCGAAAAGAGGGGGACAGCGCGCACACACACACACACACAGTCCAAAATGGGAGCCCTATGTCTGACGGTGCCAAAGTGGGCAATTCTATCACCAGCATTATTTGGCACAACAATCGTGCCATTTGGACACCTATTAAAGCCCCCCTTTTGAAACACACAATTCCCCATCGGTCACAGAGCATAGGCTATAGAGAGGAGGGAGGGAGGGAGGGAGGGAGGGAGGGAGGGAGGGAGGGAGGGAGGGAGGGAGCAAGCAAGCAGGGGAGTGTCTACGGCCGCTGACTTTGCTTAGCTTCCTCTTCATAAGACGGGTAAGCGCCCTTCACCCCCTCATTCGTTTCTGAGAAGCAACGAGA
>NW_028156106.1:145000-150000 GCF_964263955.1 Coregonus lavaretus | reverse complement strand
AGGCAGCCCCCAAGAAGAAGTAAACCTATTACAAACAGTGTTCTACTCGATACATGTTGTACCACAAAAGGCTCTTTTAAGAGCCACCCACCTCTTTCCATAGAAAGCGCATTGATTTCCATGTACTACCTGTCGTGGAAAAGAAATTACGCACACTAGGCTACTTTTACGCACACAACATTGTCCCACTCTGGGTGTGTGCGAAGGGAGAGGCATATAATAGAGGGCCAAAATGGCTCAGAAATTCGACCTCACGAGTGCACCCTCACCAGCCATTTTTATATATGAGCCACTGGGCTATTCCCGTTCAGAGGCAGGCTGCTGTGATGTGTTACAAGTGCCATGTAATAACAATAACAATACTATAGTGGCTTCGATTTCAAACTCAAGAGTGCACCCTCACCAGCTGTTTGTTTCCCATTTGGAGAGAAATAATGTGTGGATGTCATTTCGGACATTTTGGCGCTCACGCGAAATGACACAAAGTAACAAAGTCGGAGGGAAACAAAGTAGCCTCTCACTCGCTGCCTGTGGGTGGGAACCGGCTTAGGGCTGTCTGTCTGTCCATCTGTCTGTCCCTCGCTCCAATTGGATAAGGCCACACCGGCCCGGTGGCCAATCGTTGCCTCTTGTGGCGAGGTATATGTACGGCTCTCGAAGTGGCGAGCGGCTCATTCAGACTTTCTGTGACTTTCTCAAGCTACCAATATGAGCGGAAGAGGCAAAACCGGAGGCAAGGCCAGGGCGAAGGCAAAGACCCGTTCATCCCGTGCTGGCCTCCAGTTCCCCGTGGGCCGTGTGCACAGGCTGCTGCGCAAAGGCAACTACGCCGAGCGTGTGGGCGCTGGCGCACCAGTCTACCTGGCCGCCGTACTCGAGTACCTGACTGCTGAGATCCTGGAGTTGGCCGGCAACGCTGCCCGTGACAACAAGAAGACTCGTATCATCCCCCGTCACCTGCAACTGGCCGTCCGTAACGACGAGGAGCTGAACAAACTGCTCGGCGGTGTGACCATCGCTCAGGGTGGTGTGCTGCCCAACATCCAGGCAGTCCTACTCCCCAAGAAGACCGAGAAGGCAGTCAAAGCCAAGTAAATTCGCTACTGCGACTTCAACTTGACTACTCAACCCCCAAAGGCTCTTTTAAGAGCCAACCACCTAGCTCTCCAAAAGCGCAAAGTACCTTTCTATGACCGCAATACATTGAGTGGGTGTATACACAACTATTTCGACATTCTGTGCCCACATGAGGCCTTGCATGAACAACAACACCTACTTGGCCTCATTTGCCATAGCAGGCTAGCATTAGATGATACGTGCCTATAAGCTGTCACTCTTGACTTTGGCGACTATTATTGCGCGTAAAGGGCCGGCGGCGTCCTATTGCGCGCGCACCGGGAGTTTGAGTTTTGGAGAGGCCGGGCCTCCCGTCCAATGGCCAACGGAGGAGGCCTGCGAAACGGGCCAATCGGGGTGGTGGGGAGATGGTGTCCAATCAGCAGGCGCCACTGCCGGCTTTATAAACTTCACATAGGCATTTCGAGGCTATACTCCCGACTGTCAGAGCAGCGCCATGGCCAGAACCAAGCAAACCGCTCGCAAATCCACCGGTGGCAAAGCCCCCAGGAAGCAGCTCGCCACTAAGGCTGCTCGCAAGAGTGCCCCGGCCACCGGCGGTGTGAAGAAGCCTCACCGTTACAGGCCCGGCACCGTGGCTCTGAGAGAGATCCGTCGTTACCAGAAGTCCACTGAGCTACTCATCCGCAAGCTGCCCTTCCAGCGCCTGGTGCGAGAAATCGCCCAGGACTTCAAGACCGACCTGCGCTTCCAGAGCTCCGCCGTGATGGCCCTACAGGAGGCTAGCGAGGCTTACCTGGTCGGCCTGTTCGAGGACACCAACCTGTGCGCCATCCACGCCAAGCGGGTGACCATCATGCCCAAGGACATCCAGCTGGCCCGCCGTATTCGCGGAGAGCGCGCATAAATGAGGATGACCTGAACTCGAATATCCCCCAAAGGCTCTTTTAAGAGCCACCTCCATATTTCCATCAAAAAGGCACAATTGTTCCATGTATACACGCACCTCTACATTAGCCACCATGTATGTTGTTCACTAACACGTCTAAAAGCTACGTATTGCACCTTTTTAGTTGCCTGAAGTCTAGCTTCAATGTTTGTGTGTGTGTATATACACAACCATCTGGCATCATCCACTTCCTTTGAACTATATAGTAACACAGTAAAATGCTTTACAAAGGAGGGGAAAAAGAAACGAGTGATAATATAGGCCGAATAGTAACAAGAATTGTGTTCAGATGAATAATTGACACTATTAGTTGTGTGTAATAATAGCCTTGCATGCAGTCCAGAAAAAACATTGCATGCCAACTTACTTTGAAAGTCCCATGTTGCAGTGCTGCTGAGAGACTCATGCAGAGGCCCAAACTTTACAATGGAGCACGGAGGCCATCTTGTGGTTAAATGTGGGTACTGCACCTCATGGTGAGTCCCTTTCAGCATTTGCTCTTTAGGCCAGCGTTTCCCAAACGCGGTCCTGGGGTCCACAAGGGGTGCGCGTTTTGCGTTTTGCCCTAGCACTCCACAACTGATTCTAATACTCCCAGCTTGATGATGATGAGTTGATTATTTGAATCAGCTGTGTAGTGCTAGGGCAAAAACTCCCAAAATGTGGCCCGAGTTTGGGAAACCCTGCTTTAGGCTAATACTAGCCTATTAGGATGACTTGGTTCGATCGCTTTAATGGCAACTGCTGAACTCTGGTTTCACTAATTACTTGTCCCAGGTCACCATTATGAATCCAATAGCAAAACAAATGTTTCAAAATAGCTCAATAGTGAAAAAAGGCCAGGAAATGATGGGTTCTCAGCAATATTTCACCAACAACCAATCACTATTCACGCATAGACATTAGGATCATCAACAAATATTCCTAAGTCATACTACAAAAGGGTTGTAACGAAATGGATTTGTCTGTTCAATGCAAGTTCAACGTCAAAGAAAAAGTGCATCACCACAACAAACGTGTCTTTAGATACACTGTAAAAAATGACTTTGTGGAATGTACTCAAGCTATTACAGTCAACAAAAGCACACGTCATATTGTTGAGTAGATCTTTTTGCTTGTTTTTATGAGTAGATAAGCTTGAGTAAGTTGAGTTGATGTGGTCCAATACATTGAGTAAAGATGATAGAGACGTAAAAAGGATTATATTACGTTGATTCGACTCAAATAGACATTGTGTTATTTTACCTGAATGATTCATCCTATTATGTATTTAGACCAACTTACTTTGGATTCACTCAATCACATCCCTTAAGAGAAAAGGTATCCGGACACCGGGAATCCATTTATTTAAACATCAACGGTTTGCAAAACATCTGTTATTATGAGTTGACAAATTACGTAATTGCAATCAACACTGCAGGTAAATCATGATTGCTGCAGGTAGGCAACACCGTAGAAATAGGAACTACAACACTAACAACAAGTGACATTTACTCCTGATGTACTGACTGACCTGTTGCAACCTCTACAACCACTGTGCTTATTATTTGACCCTGCTGGTCATCTATGAACGTTTGAACATCTTGGAGAAAAATGTGTGAAACCACTGCCTATATGAGGAGCTGTCGTTGTTTGTTTTATTACCACATACTTATGGAAATTGCACCGGTTGAGAGATGATGGCTCTCTTGTGCCTACGGTGAAGGGTACTTCTGATCCAGCAGGTGGTGCTAAGATCCCTCCCTATATGACTTGAATGATGAGTTGATTTATTCCTTATAGCTCCTAATGATTTTAAGGCCAGTGTTGGCAAACATTACTTGTGCTCCAGCAGGTGGCCATGAATGACATCCCTCCCTATATGACTTGACTGACCAGTTAGTTGATGGACTCCTTATAGCTCCTAAATTTAATGATTTTAAGGCCAGTGTTGGCAAACATGACTTCTGCTCCAGCAGGTGGCCATGAAATCCCCCCCTATATGACTTGACTGACCAGGTAGTTGATGGACTCCTTATAGCTCTTAATGATCTCAAGTGTCTGTGTTTTTATGTGGTTAGGAGTTTTGCTCACTGCGTGTCCCCCTTCCATTTCAGTGTTTCCCAACTCCAGCGGTAGAGTAGGCTACCCCCAACAGGACCCATTTTTCTTGTAGGCCTGGACAGCCACAGCTGATTGAACAACCTGTCACCTAAATTACCAAGTCCTCAATGAGTAGAATCAGGTGCAACAACAACAACAACAACAACAACAACAACAACAATATGAGGAGAGGGACACAGTGTACTAGCTGATCTCCCAGTTGTCACAGTTTGGCCTTGTGTTCCACATAGCCTATATCAGTATTTGAGTATGTTTCCCGCGCACGTTAGTTGCTTTCACGTCATCTTTGAAATCGCTCCTCCCTAGTCCCCTAGAACGAGCGCCCTCCCCTTTGCAACGCCTCCGAACATATAACAGAGGCGCGCTTTCTGTGCCGCCGGCCTCAATCAGGTCGACCAAACGCAGATAATAGCGCACCGCGCACCGGCGCTGAAATCATTCATTCACTTGAACTCAACTAGCGAACACACCATGTCCGGAAGAGGCAAAGGCGGCAAGGGACTCGGAAAAGGAGGCGCCAAGCGTCACCGCAAAGTTCTCCGCGATAACATCCAGGGAATCACCAAACCCGCTATCCGCCGTCTGGCTCGCCGCGGCGGCGTGAAGCGTATTTCCGGTCTGATCTACGAGGAGACCCGCGGTGTCCTGAAGGTGTTCCTGGAGAACGTGATCCGTGACGCAGTCACCTACACCGAGCACGCCAAGAGGAAGACCGTTACCGCCATGGACGTGGTCTACGCTCTGAAACGTCAGGGACGCACCCTGTACGGTTTCGGCGGTTAAACCCACTCTCTTCGGAACCTCAACACCCCGACTCGAACCCAAAGGCTCTTTTAAGAGCCACCCACATCCGCTTAAAATGGGCCCATTC
>NW_028156106.1:120000-140000 GCF_964263955.1 Coregonus lavaretus | reverse complement strand
TGTGTGTACCGGACCAAACGACAGACAGACATGGCAGAAGTCGCACCAGCACCCGCCGCCGCCGCGCCGGCAAAGGCACCCAAGAAGAAGGCAGCAGCCAAGGCCAAGAAAGCGGGACCCAGCGTAGGCGAGCTCATCGTCAAGGCTGTGACCGCTTCCAAGGAGAGGAGCGGCGTGTCCCTGGCCGCACTCAAGAAGACGCTGGCGGCAGGCGGCTACGACGTGGAGAAGAACAACTCCCGCGTCAAGATCGCAGTCAAGAGCCTCGTCACCAAGGGTACCCTGGTCCAGACCAAGGGCACCGGTGCATCCGGCTCCTTCAAGCTCAACAAGAAAGCCGTCGAGGCGAAGAAGCCCGCCAAGAAAGCCGCAGTCCCCAAAGTAAAGAAGGTGGCCGCCAAGAAGCCCGCCGCGGCGAAGAAGCCCAAGAAGGTAGCAGCCAAGAAGGCCGTCGCCGCAAAGAAGTCCCCCAAGAAGGCCAAGAAGCCCGCTACACCCAAAAAGGCCGCCAAGAGCCCCAAGAAGGTGAAGAAGCCCGCCGCAGCGGCCAAGAAGGCAGCCAAGAGCCCCAAGAAGGCTACAAAGGCAGCCAAGCCCAAAGCCGCCAAGCCCAAGGCAGCCAAGGCCAAGAAGGCAGCCCCCAAGAAGAAGTAAACCTATTACAAACAGTGTTCTACTCGATACATGTTGTACCACAAAAGGCTCTTTTAAGAGCCACCCACCTCTTTCCATAGAAAGCGCATTGATTTCCATGTACTACCTGTCGTGGAAAAGAAATTACGCACACTAGGCTACTTTTACGCACACAACATTGTCCCACTCTGGGTGTGTGCGAAGGGAGAGGCATATAATAGAGGGCCAAAATGGCTCAGAAATTCGACCTCACGAGTGCACCCTCACCAGCCATTTTTATATATGAGCCACTGGGCTATTCCCGTTCAGAGGCAGGCTGCTGTGATGTGTTACAAGTGCCATGTAATAACAATAACAATACTATAGTGGCTTCGAATTGAAACTCACGAGTGCACCCTCAACAGCCATTTTTATATATGAGCCACTGGGCTATTCCCGTTCAGAGGCAGGCTGCTGTGATGTGTTACAAGTGCCATGTAATAACAATAACAATACTATAGTGGCTTCGATTTCAAACTCAAGAGTGCACCCTCACCAGCTGTTTGTTTCCCATTTGGAGAGAAATAATGTGTGGATGTCATTTCGGACATTTTGGCGCTCACGCGAAATGACACAAAGTAACAAAGTCGGAGGGAAACAAAGTAGCCTCTCACTCGCTGCCTGTGGGTGGGAACCGGCTTAGGGCTGTCTGTCTGTCCATCTGTCTGTCCCTCGCTCCAATTGGATAAGGCCACACCGGCCCGGTGGCCAATCGTTGCCTCTTGTGGCGAGGTATATGTACGGCTCTCGAAGTGGCGAGCGGCTCATTCAGACTTTCTGTGACTTTCTCAAGCTACCAATATGAGCGGAAGAGGCAAAACCGGAGGCAAGGCCAGGGCGAAGGCAAAGACCCGTTCATCCCGTGCTGGCCTCCAGTTCCCCGTGGGCCGTGTGCACAGGCTGCTGCGCAAAGGCAACTACGCCGAGCGTGTGGGCGCTGGCGCACCAGTCTACCTGGCCGCCGTACTCGAGTACCTGACTGCTGAGATCCTGGAGTTGGCCGGCAACGCTGCCCGTGACAACAAGAAGACTCGTATCATCCCCCGTCACCTGCAACTGGCCGTCCGTAACGACGAGGAGCTGAACAAACTGCTCGGCGGTGTGACCATCGCTCAGGGTGGTGTGCTGCCCAACATCCAGGCAGTCCTACTCCCCAAGAAGACCGAGAAGGCAGTCAAAGCCAAGTAAATTCGCTACTGCGACTTCAACTTGACTACTCAACCCCCAAAGGCTCTTTTAAGAGCCAACCACCTAGCTCTCCAAAAGCGCAAAGTACCTTTCTATGACCGCAATACATTGAGTGGGTGTATACACAACTATTTCGACATTCTGTGCCCACATGAGGCCTTGCATGAACAACAACACCTACTTGGCCTCATTTGCCATAGCAGGCTAGCATTAGATGATACGTGCCTATAAGTTCTATATCGTGGAGCTCCGCCCCATAGGGGAGCTATGCTCCTAGTGGTTTACCCTCTGCCCTAAGGCAGATGCAGCCTGAAGCAAAATTATGCACACACCTACAGCCAATAGGAGTACAGGTGTCCCTATATAAGGAACCCCGTTCCCTCAATCTGCCTCCCATTATCTTCAGCGACTGGACTAGAATTGAAGAAGCCATAGAAGACTCAGGAAGATCTCGTCGTTGATATCCAGCCATCAACGTCTTCCTACAATGAGCACACCTAGCTTATCCAAGGTAAGCATTTAACAAAAGCTCTTTTCAGAGCTCAATGTCGCTGTTCCCCTTGGCGGCTGTCGACCCCCCCCGACACTGTTTCGTGGGTTGAGAGGCACAGCACGCCAGGGACAGCTTCATCAATCCCCCACTATGCGCCAGCTGCGCCCTCCTTTTTTGAAGGAGTGGAAGCAGCATTGGGCATTTTTAGGGAGGATATTCCTCTTGAGGATGTGCTATCAGTGTTAGTCTCAGCTGAGGCATCATCTGAGGGCACTGACTCAGGAGATGACAGGGCTATTGGGGAAGAAATGAATATTCTATTGGAACAATTCATTACACTGACCCAGATGTTTAACACCCCTTTTCCTTCGGGAAATTGTGAGGTCATTACATCCCTGGATGATGACGCCACAGCCTCTCTGTGCCTGAATTCTCAGGTCTCATTGAGTGGGCTGCTAAACAGCGGGAGATTAAGCTGCCCCCCATTCCCTCCAACCCGGAAGTGGATATGAGGAAGGGCGGCCGTTACTCTCGCTACAGCTTGGCGTCAGACGGCGGCCTCCAGCAGCAAGGGAGCGGGCCTCGCCCCCCCCCTGCAGCGCCAGAGGTGCCGGCGAGAGAGGTCATTAAAGCGTCATCCTGGCATCACCCGAAGGGCGGCCAGAAGAGACGCCGTTTATGACAGGCGAGGGGGAGAGAACGGAAGACGGCACAGCGCCTGCTGTGACCGAGCCCACTGTCCCCCCCCACTCTACCGTTGAGTGTATGGAGGAGAATGTTTTTTGTTGATGTGTGTAATAAAGAGTTGGCTCTACTTGACACTGTCAAGAAAGAGCCCCCTTTTCCATAATACATCCGAGAGCGTTCGACCTTCCTCACTCTCGCTCTCTCTCTTACCACTATGAGTGCAGCTCAGCCCACCATGGTGCGTTGCTGAATGCACACATAAGGCAGGTATATAAAAGGTATTAAGTGTACCTTATAGGACCTCACTTTACAGACTCCTAGGAGTGCCGTAGTGAGTGTCTCACATAGCAGGCTGCAGTCTCAGCCAGATAATGGCATGATGACGCGACCGCTATCCGGGACGGCGCTCTGTCTCAGGCTAACGCCTCAGTCAGTGCAGTTCAGACCCGTGCTGCGTTCACGGAGGGCCTGATTACTACGGTTACGGGCGTAACCACGTATCGGCGCCCCCGTTTCTCTCAGAACGCGCTGATAATAACCACATTGGGGGTGGCGCACTATCACAGACTAAGGTCTCTGTTAGTACGACCCAGACCCATGCTGCGTTCAAGAAGGGCCCGATTACCACGGTCACGAAGGTGCCCAGTGTATCGGCGCCCCCACCTTTTCCTGAACGCGCCCAGGCTCACCACACTGAGTGTAGTTCAGCCCACCAGGGGTGCAGAGCTGAACGCACACAGGAGGTGAAAGGAGGAATAATACCTAGACGCCGTCTTGGTTTATCTCAAAGAGAACTCACATTACAGACTCCAAGGAGTACTGTAGTGAGTGCCTCTCATAGCAGGCTGCAGTCTCAGTCAGGAGACATGATGACGCAGCCGCTAGTTGGGGATGGCGCACTATCGCAGACTAAGGTCTCGGTTAGTGCGATTCAGACCCATGCTGCGTTCACGGAGGGCCCGATTACCACGGTGACGAAGTTTCCCAGTGTATCGGCGCCCCCACTTCTTTCTGAACGCGCTAATACTCACCACACTGAGCGTAGTTCAGCCCACCAGAGGTGCAGAGCTGAACGCACACAGGAGTGCTGCGTTCACGGAGGGCCCGATTACCACGGTGACGAAGTTTCCCAGTGTATCGGCGCCCCCACTTCTTTCTGAACGCGCTAATACTCACCACACTGAGCGTAGTTCAGCCCACCAGAGGTGCAGAGCTGAACGCACACAGGAGGTGAAGGGAGGAAAGATACCAAGACACCGTCTTGGCTTATCTCAGGATACCTCACATTCAGCAGGCAGCTGTCTCTGTCCCAATGTGACATGAAGACGCAGCCGCTAGCCGGGAATGACGCCTTGCTGCAGGCTAATGCCTCAGTCAGCGCAGATCAGACCCGTGCGACGTTCACGGAGAGCGGGAATACCAGGGTTACAGGTATAACCAAGGTATGGACGCCTCCGAATTATTCTGAACGTGTCAATGCCCATGGCTATGAGCGCAGCTCACCACATATTGAGTGTGTCGTTGAACAGTCGCCTAAGACCAGTAAAGAGGCATTGTGGCACCACCGTGTGGTGTCAGTCAGAGATCACACCTTTCAGATTCTATTGAATTCTGTAAAGGATGAGTCTCATGTTAAGCGGCAGTCTCAGTCAGACAATGACATGATGACGCAATCGCTTTCCGGGCAGAGCGCTCTGTCTCAGGCCAGTACCTCAGACAGCGCAGTTCAGACCCGTGCTGCGTTCCTGGAGGGCAAGATTACTGGAGTTACGGTCGTAACCAACGTATCAAAGCCCCCGACTCACCCAGAACGAGCTGACGTATCCTCTCCCTTTCAAGGGGGGCCCGACTTGGGCTATTCCACCAACCCAGTGCTGGGGAATAGCGGCGGCGAGGGCCATAGAGGAATACAGGTCCTTCCTACTGGACGCACCACAGCTTCGTGCGCACCCGCTGTCTCTGCATTGCTGGCAGTGGCGTCGAAGCTGTACCCTCTCACGCTGGCTAGAACAGACGTTAGAGAAGGGTTATGCCCTCCAATTCCATCGGACCCCACCCCCGTTCAAGGGAGTGGTGGAAACGGTGATGAAAACGCCAGACAAAGTAGCCGCTCTGAGATCAGAGATTACGGAACTTTTGGCGAAGGAGGCGGTCACAGTAGTTCCCCGAGAGCAAAGGAACAAGGGGCTTTACTCGCCCTATTTCCTAGTGCCAAAAAAGACGGGGGGAGTGAGGCCGATTTTGGATTTACGCATTCTCAACGAGAGCATAACCAAACGGCCCTTCCGAATGCTGACGACAAAACGCCTACTGGAATGTGTTCAGAAGGGAGATTTTTGTACAAGCATAGACCTAAAGGACGCGTACTTTCATGTGCCGATACAATCGCGCCACAGAAAGTTTCTGCGGTTCGCCTTTCAAGGGGTGGCGTAAGAGTTCACGAGGATGCCGTTTGGGTACGCCCTGGCACCTCGAACGTTTTCCAAATGTGTGGAGGCGGCATTGGAACCGCTGCGTCGTCAAGGGATAAGGCTATTAGCCTACCTAGACGACCTGCTGATTCTCGCCCCGTCAGCAGAGCTGGCGTTCACACACACGACACAGACAGTGATTCATCTCACGCGTCTGGGGTTTGCTGTGAATTGGAAAAAGAGCGCACCCTGGCCCAGTCATCAGATTGTCTACCTGGGACTACAGCTAGACACTGTAATGATGAGGGCGCGAATTTCGGACCCTCGAAGGGCAGCATTGTTACTAGCCCTGAGGAAGTGTCGTCCGAATCACACAGTAACGGCGCTATCGATCATGTCACTTTTGGGTCTCATGTCGGCAGCCCACTCTGTGGTCCCGCTAGGGCTTCTGCACATGCGCAAAGCACAGCGGTGGTTCGCCCAACTAAGACTAGACCCAGTGCGTCAACGTCATCGGTTGGTGGTGGTTCCTCTCTCGCTAAGAGCAGACCTGGACTATTGGCGGAACCCGTGCGTTCTCACGCACGGAGTCCCGATGGGCAAGGTGTCATCCTACATTCCAGTGTTTACAGATGCCTCTCTGACTGGATGGGGAGGGACATGTCAGTCTCAAGCGATAGGAGGTGCATGGCCTCAATCAGGTCGTCACATCAACCTCCTAGAGTTGGAAACGGTGCGACTGGTCTTGACCCACTTCGCGTCTACCCTTCGGGGTCGCGATGTGTTGGTCTGGTCAGACAACCGAACCACAGTAGCTCACATAAACCGCCAGGGAGGGGTCAGGTCTCCTGCCCTTCATCGGGCGGCAGTGGAATTGTGGCTGTGGGCTCACAAGCACCTTCGCTCGTTGAGAGCAGCACACATTCCGGGCTACTTGAACGTAGGGGCAGACCTCATGTCAAGAGGGGGTCCTCGAGACGACGAGTGGTGTCTGCACCCGGACATTGTTCTACAGATTTGGGAACAATTCGGGAGAGCCGAGGTGGACCTGTCCGCGTCACGTGTGAACGCGCAGTGTCCCCTATGGTTCTCTCTGAGAAACCAGGACGAACCGCCATTGGGAAGAGACGCATTCGCGCACTACCTGTGGCCGAAAGTTCTCCTGTATGCATTCCCTCCGCTGTCTTGCATTCTCCCACTGCTAGCCAGGGTGAGGTCAGAGGAGCTGTCAGTGATACTGATAGCGCCCGATCGCCCGGGGGCTCCGTGGTTTGCAGAGATGAGTCAGATGTTGATTGCGCCACCCTGGCCAATTCCACATCAACGAGACGCGTTGACTCAGGCGGGAGGCTCGATAGGGCAATGGCCCATAATCGGCCAACCACTGAAGGCTTGGTTCCTGAATGGGACAGGTTAAAGCGCCGTGGGTTGTCTGATGCAGTGATCAGAACAATACAGGGCGCAAGAGCCGGTTCCACTTCTAGGGTGTATACCAGCAGATGGAACGTTTTCTCACGATGGTGTGATACACAGGACGTGGACCCCATGAGCTGTCAGGTAGAGAGTGTGCTCTCATTCCTACAGTCTATGTTTGATAAGCAGAAATCGCCCTCCACTATTCGAGTGTTTGCAGCGGCAATTTCAGCTGGTCATGAAGGTTTTAACGGAAAAAGTGTTTTCAGTCACCCTTTAGTGAAACGTTTCCTATTGGGAACGCAACGGCTTAGGCCAAGACCTAGAGCTACGCTGCCCAAGTGGGATTTGGCATTGGTTCTCGAAGCGCTATGTAAGTCGCCGTTCGAGCCATTGAATCAAATACCCCTCAAGATGCTGTCTATCAAGACGGCGCTGTTGCTCACCTTGACTACTGCTAAACGAGTCAGCGATTTGTGTGCACTGTCGACGAGACCCGACTGCCTTGCCATTAATGGCGATTTGAGCAGAGCGGTGTTACGTCCTAACCCGGCATTTGTGCCGAAGGTTATTAACAGTGCATATAGATCGCAGATCGTGGAATTGTGGGCTTTTCATCCCCTTCCCCATGGGGAGAGGAGTGAGGAAAAGCTTCACTGTCTGTGCCCAGTACGCGCTTTGGCGTGTTACGTTAGGCGCACAGCGGCGGTTAGGTCATCGCCTCAGCTGTTTGTGTGTCACGGTGCGGCTGCATTGGGTAGACCACTTTCAAAACAGCGTTTGTCTCATTGGCTTTGTGAAGGCATTGAGACGGCGTACGAGGCGGCGGGGCAACAACCGCCTCAGGGTATTAGAGCGCACTCCACTCGTGGAGTAGCAGCTTCTACTGCTCTTTTCAGAGGAACAGAGGTAGAGGATATTTGTAGAGCAGCGTCATGGTCGACACCGTCTCCTTTTATCCGTTTTCTATCTGTTGGATATGTCTTCTAACTCTTTGGCTCGGTCTGTACTCAGCGTGGCTGAAGGGAGATCATGAGCAGAATAGAGAAAGAAAGCAGGATTGTGAATAAGTTCATAAGTCCGCTTTTATTAGAAGTAACATATTATGGACATGTTTTCTAACTCTTTTGTTCGATCGAATTTCAGCAGAGCTGAAAGGCGTTCTTGAGCTAGAAAAGGAGGACAGAGCAGGACCTTGGACAGGTTCCAATCAGGTCCGCTCTGGTTAGGAAGACTTATGTCAAGAATAAGCCTTTTAAACTCCAATCTCGATTGCACTCAGCACAGCTGAAGGGGAATCTTGAGGTAGAGGAGGGAGAAGCAGGATGATAGACTGGTCTCTATCAGGTCCGCTTCGGATGAAGAGCATATTCTGTGGCATGTCTCCTGGCTGACAGTGTCAGCATATAGAAACATGTATTGAGTGGATAGAATGTGAGGTCATCTATCTGAGGTTCAGTTTAGTATGACTGGTATATTTTGTTCCATAGAATATTGAGGCACGGCTATCTGCTAGTCAGATTAGCACGGCGTCTATTCTATTGATCTGCCCAATAGCCATTGACATTGTCATTGAGCTAGATGGGGCGGGTCTATAACCGATGACGCGGTATATTGTGACGCCCTGATGGGTTTTTAGTCGCAGTACTGCGGGAATTGGTTGCAGCCATTGCTGGGCTTGACCTTTTCATTTTTTAATGGGAAGTGTTAGGCTCGGCAGGGAGTACATTTTGGAGCGTTTCGCTCCGCCTTAAACCACTAGGAGCATAGCTCCCCTATGGGGCGGAGCTCCACGATATAGAACGATTAGTTACCGGAGTGTAACTCCAGTTCTATGAGTGGAGCGGAGCCCCATAGGACTTAAGGCCCTACCGACCCTCTCTAGTCTCGCTGAAGATAATATCTCGGGAGGCAGATTGAGGGAAAGGGGTTCCTTATATAGGGACACCTGTACTCCTATTGGCTGTAGGTGTGTGCATAATTTTGCTTCAGGCTGCATCTGCCTTAGGGCAGAGGGTAAACCACTAGGAGCATAGCTCCCCTATGGGGCTCCGCTCCACTCATAGAACTGGAGTTACACTCCGGTAACTAATCGCTGTCACTCTTGACTTTGGCGACTATTATTGCGCGTAAAGGGCCGGCGGCGTCCTATTGCGCGCGCACCGGGAGTTTGAGTTCTATATCGTGGAGCTCCGCCCCATAGGGGAGCTATGCTCCTAGTGGTTTACCCTCTGCCCTAAGGCAGATGCAGCCTGAAGCAAAATTATGCACACACCTACAGCCAATAGGAGTACAGGTGTCCCTATATAAGGAACCCCGTTCCCTCAATCTGCCTCCCATTATCTTCAGCGACTGGACTAGAATTGAAGAAGCCATAGAAGACTCAGGAAGATCTCGTCGTTGATATCCAGCCATCAACGTCTTCCTACAATGAGCACACCTAGCTTATCCAAGGTAAGCATTTAACAAAAGCTCTTTTCAGAGCTCAATGTCGCTGTTCCCCTTGGCGGCTGTCGACCCCCCCCGACACTGTTTCGTGGGTTGAGAGGCACAGCACGCCAGGGACAGCTTCATCAATCCCCCACTATGCGCCAGCTGCGCCCTCCTTTTTTGAAGGAGTGGAAGCAGCATTGGGCATTTTTAGGGAGGATATTCCTCTTGAGGATGTGCTATCAGTGTTAGTCTCAGCTGAGGCATCATCTGAGGGCACTGACTCAGGAGATGACAGGGCTATTGGGGAAGAAATGAATATTCTATTGGAACAATTCATTACACTGACCCAGATGTTTAACACCCCTTTTCCTTCGGGAAATTGTGAGGTCATTACATCCCTGGATGATGACGCCACAGCCTCTCTGTGCCTGAATTCTCAGGTCTCATTGAGTGGGCTGCTAAACAGCGGGAGATTAAGCTGCCCCCCATTCCCTCCAACCCGGAAGTGGATATGAGGAAGGGCGGCCGTTACTCTCGCTACAGCTTGGCGTCAGACGGCGGCCTCCAGCAGCAAGGGAGCGGGCCTCGCCCCCCCCCTGCAGCGCCAGAGGTGCCGGCGAGAGAGGTCATTAAAGCGTCATCCTGGCATCACCCGAAGGGCGGCCAGAAGAGACGCCGTTTATGACAGGCGAGGGGGAGAGAACGGAAGACGGCACAGCGCCTGCTGTGACCGAGCCCACTGTCCCCCCCCACTCTACCGTTGAGTGTATGGAGGAGAATGTTTTTTGTTGATGTGTGTAATAAAGAGTTGGCTCTACTTGACACTGTCAAGAAAGAGCCCCCTTTTCCATAATACATCCGAGAGCGTTCGACCTTCCTCACTCTCGCTCTCTCTCTTACCACTATGAGTGCAGCTCAGCCCACCATGGTGCGTTGCTGAATGCACACATAAGGCAGGTATATAAAAGGTATTAAGTGTACCTTATAGGACCTCACTTTACAGACTCCTAGGAGTGCCGTAGTGAGTGTCTCACATAGCAGGCTGCAGTCTCAGCCAGATAATGGCATGATGACGCGACCGCTATCCGGGACGGCGCTCTGTCTCAGGCTAACGCCTCAGTCAGTGCAGTTCAGACCCGTGCTGCGTTCACGGAGGGCCTGATTACTACGGTTACGGGCGTAACCACGTATCGGCGCCCCCGTTTCTCTCAGAACGCGCTGATAATAACCACATTGGGGGTGGCGCACTATCACAGACTAAGGTCTCTGTTAGTACGACCCAGACCCATGCTGCGTTCAAGAAGGGCCCGATTACCACGGTCACGAAGGTGCCCAGTGTATCGGCGCCCCCACCTTTTCCTGAACGCGCCCAGGCTCACCACACTGAGTGTAGTTCAGCCCACCAGGGGTGCAGAGCTGAACGCACACAGGAGGTGAAAGGAGGAATAATACCTAGACGCCGTCTTGGTTTATCTCAAAGAGAACTCACATTACAGACTCCAAGGAGTACTGTAGTGAGTGCCTCTCATAGCAGGCTGCAGTCTCAGTCAGGAGACATGATGACGCAGCCGCTAGTTGGGGATGGCGCACTATCGCAGACTAAGGTCTCGGTTAGTGCGATTCAGACCCATGCTGCGTTCACGGAGGGCCCGATTACCACGGTGACGAAGTTTCCCAGTGTATCGACGCCCCCACTTATTTCTGAACGCGCTAATACTCACCACACTGAGCGTAGTTCAGCCCACCAGAGGTGCAGAGCTGAACGCACACAGGAGGTGAAGGGAGGAAAGATACCAAGACACCGTCTTGGCTTATCTCAGGATACCTCACATTCAGCAGGCAGCTGTCTCTGTCCCAATGTGACATGAAGACGCAGCCGCTAGCCGGGAATGACGCCTTGCTGCAGGCTAATGCCTCAGTCAGCGCAGATCAGACCCGTGCGACGTTCACGGAGAGCGGGAATACCAGGGTTACAGGTATAACCAAGGTATGGACGCCTCCGAATTATTCTGAACGTGTCAATGCCCATGGCTATGAGCGCAGCTCACCACATATTGAGTGTGTCGTTGAACAGTCGCCTAAGACCAGTAAAGAGGCATTGTGGCACCACCGTGTGGTGTCAGTCAGAGATCACACCTTTCAGATTCTATTGAATTCTGTAAAGGATGAGTCTCATGTTAAGCGGCAGTCTCAGTCAGACAATGACATGATGACGCAATCGCTTTCCGGGCAGAGCGCTCTGTCTCAGGCCAGTACCTCAGACAGCGCAGTTCAGACCCGTGCTGCGTTCCTGGAGGGCAAGATTACTGGAGTTACGGTCGTAACCAACGTATCAAAGCCCCCGACTCACCCAGAACGAGCTGACGTATCCTCTCCCTTTCAAGGGGGGCCCGACTTGGGCTATTCCACCAACCCAGTGCTGGGGAATAGCGGCGGCGAGGGCCATAGAGGAATACAGGTCCTTCCTACTGGACGCACCACAGCTTCGTGCGCACCCGCTGTCTCTGCATTGCTGGCAGTGGCGTCGAAGCTGTACCCTCTCACGCTGGCTAGAACAGACGTTAGAGAAGGGTTATGCCCTCCAATTCCATCGGACCCCACCCCCGTTCAAGGGAGTGGTGGAAACGGTGATGAAAACGCCAGACAAAGTAGCCGCTCTGAGATCAGAGATTACGGAACTTTTGGCGAAGGAGGCGGTCACAGTAGTTCCCCGAGAGCAAAGGAACAAGGGGCTTTACTCGCCCTATTTCCTAGTGCCAAAAAAGACGGGGGGAGTGAGGCCGATTTTGGATTTACGCATTCTCAACGAGAGCATAACCAAACGGCCCTTCCGAATGCTGACGACAAAACGCCTACTGGAATGTGTTCAGAAGGGAGATTTTTGTACAAGCATAGACCTAAAGGACGCGTACTTTCATGTGCCGATACAATCGCGCCACAGAAAGTTTCTGCGGTTCGCCTTTCAAGGGGTGGCGTACGAGTTCACGAGGATGCCGTTTGGGTACGCCCTGGCACCTCGAACGTTTTCCAAATGTGTGGAGGCGGCATTGGAACCGCTGCGTCGTCAAGGGATAAGGCTATTAGCCTACCTAGACGACCTGCTGATTCTCGCCCCGTCAGCAGAGCTGGCGTTCACACACACGACACAGACAGTGATTCATCTCACGCGTCTGGGGTTTGCTGTGAATTGGAAAAAGAGCGCACCCTGGCCCAGTCATCAGATTGTCTACCTGGGACTACAGCTAGACACTGTAATGATGAGGGCGCGAATTTCGGACCCTCGAAGGGCAGCATTGTTACTAGCCCTGAGGAAGTGTCGTCCGAATCACACAGTAACGGCGCTATCGATCAGGTCACTTTTGGGTCTCATGTCGGCAGCCCACTCTGTGGTCCCGCTAGGGCTTCTGCACATGCGCAAAGCACAGCGGTGGTTCGCCCAACTAAGACTAGACCCAGTGCGTCAACGTCATCGGTTGGTGGTGGTTCCTCTCTCGCTAAGAGCAGACCTGGACTATTGGCGGAACCCGTGCGTTCTCACGCACGGAGTCCCGATGGGCAAGGTGTCATCCTACATTCCAGTGTTTACAGATGCCTCTCTGACTGGATGGGGAGGGACATGTCAGTCTCAAGCGATAGGAGGTGCATGGCCTCAATCAGGTCGTCACATCAACCTCCTAGAGTTGGAAACGGTGCGACTGGTCTTGACCCACTTCGCGTCTACCCTTCGGGGTCGCGATGTGTTGGTCTGGTCAGACAACCGAACCACAGTAGCTCACATAAACCGCCAGGGAGGGGTCAGGTCTCCTGCCCTTCATCGGGCGGCAGTGGAATTGTGGCTGTGGGCTCACAAGCACCTTCGCTCGTTGAGAGCAGCACACATTCCGGGCTACTTGAACGTAGGGGCAGACCTCATGTCAAGAGGGGGTCCTCGAGACGACGAGTGGTGTCTGCACCCGGACATTGTTCTACAGATTTGGGAACAATTCGGGAGAGCCGAGGTGGACCTGTTCGCGTCACGTGTGAACGCGCAGTGTCCCCTATGGTTCTCTCTGAGAAACCAGGACGAACCGCCATTGGGAAGAGACGCATTCGCGCACTACCTGTGGCCGAAAGTTCTCCTGTATGCATTCCCTCCGCTGTCTTGCATTCTCCCACTGCTAGCCAGGGTGAGGTCAGAGGAGCTGTCAGTGATACTGATAGCGCCCGATCGCCCGGGGGCTCCGTGGTTTGCAGAGATGAGTCAGATGTTGATTGCGCCACCCTGGCCAATTCCACATCAACGAGATGCGTTGACTCAGGCGGGAGGCTCGATAGGGCAATGGCCCATAATCGGCCAACCACTGAAGGCTTGGTTCCTGAATGGGACAGGTTAAAGCGCCGTGGGTTGTCTGATGCAGTGATCAGAACAATACAGGGCGCAAGAGCCGGTTCCACTTCTAGGGTGTATACCAGCAGATGGAACGTTTTCTCACGATGGTGTGATACACAGGACGTGGACCCCATGAGCTGTCAGGTAGAGAGTGTGCTCTCATTCCTACAGTCTATGTTTGATAAGCAGAAATCGCCCTCCACTATTCGAGTGTTTGCAGCGGCAATTTCAGCTGGTCATGAAGGTTTTAACGGAAAAAGTGTTTTCAGTCACCCTTTAGTGAAACGTTTCCTATTGGGAACGCAACGGCTTAGGCCAAGACCTAGAGCTACGCTGCCCAAGTGGGATTTGGCATTGGTTCTCGAAGCGCTATGTAAGTCGCCGTTCGAGCCATTGAATCAAATACCCCTCAAGATGCTGTCTATCAAGACGGCGCTGTTGCTCACCTTGACTACTGCTAAACGAGTCAGCGATTTGTGTGCACTGTCGACGAGACCCGACTGCCTTGCCATTAATGGCGATTTGAGCAGAGCGGTGTTACGTCCTAACCCGGCATTTGTGCCGAAGGTTATTAACAGTGCATATAGATCGCAGATCGTGGAATTGTGGGCTTTTCATCCCCCTCCCCATGGGGAGAGGAGTGAGGAAAAGCTTCACTGTCTGTGCCCAGTACGCGCTTTGGCGTGTTACGTTAGGCGCACAGCGGCGGTTAGGTCATCGCCTCAGCTGTTTGTGTGTCACGGTGCGGCTGCATTGGGTAGACCACTTTCAAAACAGCGTTTGTCTCATTGGCTTTGTGAAGGCATTGAGACGGCGTACGAGGCGGCGGGGCAACAACCGCCTCAGGGTATTAGAGCGCACTCCACTCGTGGAGTAGCAGCTTCTACTGCTCTTTTCAGAGGAACAGAGGTAGAGGATATTTGTAGAGCAGCGTCATGGTCGACACCGTCTCCTTTTATCCGTTTCTATCTGTTGGATATGTCTTCTAACTCTTTGGCTCGGTCTGTACTCAGCGTGGCTGAAGGGAGATCATGAGCAGAATAGAGAAAGAAAGCAGGATTGTGAATAAGTTCATAAGTCCGCTTTTATTAGAAGTAACATATTATGGACACGTTTTCTAACTCTTTTGTTCGATCGAATTTCAGCAGAGCTGAAAGGCGTTCTTGAGCTAGAAAAGGAGGACAGAGCAGGACCTTGGACAGGTTCCAATCAGGTCCGCTCTGGTTAGGAAGACTTATGTCAAGAATAAGCCTTTTAAACTCCAATCTCGATTGCACTCAGCACAGCTGAAGGGGAATCTTGAGGTAGAGGAGGGAGAAGCAGGATGATAGACTGGTCTCTATCAGGTCCGCTTCGGATGAAGAGCATATTCTGTGGCATGTCTCCTGGCTGACAGTGTCAGCATATAGAAACATGTATTGAGTGGACAGAATGTGAGGTCATCTATCTGAGGTTCAGTTTAGTATGACTGGTATATTTTGTTCCATAGAATATTGAGGCACGGCTATCTGCTAGTCAGATTAGCACGGCGTCTATTCTATTGATCTGCCCAATAGCCATTGACATTGTCATTGAGCTAGATGGGGCGGGTCTATAACCGATGACGCGGTATATTGTGACGCCCTGATGGGTTTTTAGTCGCAGTACTGCGGGAATTGGTTGCAGCCATTGCTGGGCTTGACCTTTTCATTTTTTAATGGGAAGTGTTAGGCTCGGCAGGGAGTACATTTTGGAGCGTTTCGCTCCGCCTTAAACCACTAGGAGCATAGCTCCCCTATGGGGCGGAGCTCCACGATATAGAACGATTAGTTACCGGAGTGTAACTCCAGTTCTATGAGTGGAGCGGAGCCCCATAGGACTTAAGGCCCTACCGACCCTCTCTAGTCTCGCTGAAGATAATATCTCGGGAGGCAGATTGAGGGAACGGGGTTCCTTATATAGGGACACCTGTACTCCTATTGGCTGTAGGTGTGTGCATAATTTTGCTTCAGGCTGCATCTGCCTTAGGGCAGAGGGTAAACCACTAGGAGCATAGCTCCCCTATGGGGCTCCGCTCCACTCATAGAACTGGAGTTACACTCCGGTAACTAATCGTTTTGGAGAGGCCGGGCCTCCCGTCCAATGGCCAACGGAGGAGGCCTGCGAAACGGGCCAATCGGGGTGGTGGGGAGATGGTGTCCAATCAGCAGGCGCCACTGCCGGCTTTATAAACTTCACATAGGCATTTCGAGGCTATACTCCCGACTGTCAGAGCAGCGCCATGGCCAGAACCAAGCAAACCGCTCGCAAATCCACCGGTGGCAAAGCCCCCAGGAAGCAGCTCGCCACTAAGGCTGCTCGCAAGAGTGCCCCGGCCACCGGCGGTGTGAAGAAGCCTCACCGTTACAGGCCCGGCACCGTGGCTCTGAGAGAGATCCGTCGTTACCAGAAGTCCACTGAGCTACTCATCCGCAAGCTGCCCTTCCAGCGCCTGGTGCGAGAAATCGCCCAGGACTTCAAGACCGACCTGCGCTTCCAGAGCTCCGCCGTGATGGCCCTACAGGAGGCTAGCGAGGCTTACCTGGTCGGCCTGTTCGAGGACACCAACCTGTGCGCCATCCACGCCAAGCGGGTGACCATCATGCCCAAGGACATCCAGCTGGCCCGCCGTATTCGCGGAGAGCGCGCATAAATGAGGATGACCTGAACTCGAATATCCCCCAAAGGCTCTTTTAAGAGCCACCTCCATATTTCCATCAAAAAGGCACAATTGTTCCATGTATACACGCACCTCTACATTAGCCACCATGTATGTTGTTCACTAACACGTCTAAAAGCTACGTATTGCACCTTTTTAGTTGCCTGAAGTCTAGCTTCAATGTTTGTGTGTGTGTATATACACAACCATCTGGCATCATCCACTTCCTTTGAACTATATAGTAACACAGTAAAATGCTTTACAAAGGAGGGGAAAAAGAAACGAGTGATAATATAGGCCGAATAGTAACAAGAATTGTGTTCAGATGAATAATTGACACTATTAGTTGTGTGTAATAATAGCCTTGCATGCAGTCCAGAAAAAACATTGCATGCCAACTTACTTTGAAAGTCCCATGTTGCAGTGCTGCTGAGAGACTCATGCAGAGGCCCAAACTTTACAATGGAGCACGGAGGCCATCTTGTGGTTAAATGTGGGTACTGCACCTCATGGTGAGTCCCTTTCAGCATTTGCTCTTTAGGCCAGCGTTTCCCAAACGCGGTCCTGGGGTCCACAAGGGGTGCGCGTTTTGCGTTTTGCCCTAGCACTCCACAACTGATTCTAATACTCCCAGCTTGATGATGATGAGTTGATTATTTGAATCAGCTGTGTAGTGCTAGGGCAAAAACTCCCAAAATGTGGCCCGAGTTTGGGAAACCCTGCTTTAGGCTAATACTAGCCTATTAGGATGACTTGGTTCGATCGCTTTAATGGCAACTGCTGAACTCTGGTTTCACTAATTACTTGTCCCAGGTCACCATTATGAATCCAATAGCAAAACAAATGTTTCAAAATAGCTCAATAGTGAAAAAAGGCCAGGAAATGATGGGTTCTCAGCAATATTTCACCAACAACCAATCACTATTCACGCATAGACATTAGGATCATCAACAAATATTCCTAAGTCATACTACAAAAGGGTTGTAACGAAATGGATTTGTCTGTTCAATGCAAGTTCAACGTCAAAGAAAAAGTGCATCACCACAACAAACGTGTCTTTAGATACACTGTAAAAAATGACTTTGTGGAATGTACTCAAGCTATTACAGTCAACAAAAGCACACGTCATATTGTTGAGTAGATCTTTTTGCTTGTTTTTATGAGTAGATAAGCTTGAGTAAGTTGAGTTGATGTGGTCCAATACATTGAGTAAAGATGATAGAGACGTAAAAAGGATTATATTACGTTGATTCGACTCAAATAGACATTGTGTTATTTTACCTGAATGATTCATCCTATTATGTATTTAGACCAACTTACTTTGGATTCACTCAATCACATCCCTTAAGAGAAAAGGTATCCGGACACCGGGAATCCATTTATTTAAACATCAACGGTTTGCAAAACATCTGTTATTATGAGTTGACAAATTACGTAATTGCAATCAACACTGCAGGTAAATCATGATTGCTGCAGGTAGGCAACACCGTAGAAATAGGAACTACAACACTAACAACAAGTGACATTTACTCCTGATGTACTGACTGACCTGTTGCAACCTCTACAACCACTGTGCTTATTATTTGACCCTGCTGGTCATCTATGAACGTTTGAACATCTTGGAGAAAAATGTGTGAAACCACTGCCTATATGAGGAGCTGTCGTTGTTTGTTTTATTACCACATACTTATGGAAATTGCACCGGTTGAGAGATGATGGCTCTCTTGTGCCTACGGTGAAGGGTACTTCTGATCCAGCAGGTGGTGCTAAGATCCCTCCCTATATGACTTGAATGATGAGTTGATTTATTCCTTATAGCTCCTAATGATTTTAAGGCCAGTGTTGGCAAACATTACTTGTGCTCCAGCAGGTGGCCATGACATCCCTCCCTATATGACTTGACTGACCAGTTAGTTGATGGACTCCTTATAGCTCCTAAATTTAATGATTTTAAGGCCAGTGTTGGCAAACATGACTTCTGCTCCAGCAGGTGGCCATGAAATCCCCCCCTATATGACTTGACTGACCAGGTAGTTGATGGACTCCTTATAGCTCTTAATGATCTCAAGTGTCTGTGTTTTTATGTGGTTAGGAGTTTTGCTCACTGCGTGTCCCCCTTCCATTTCAGTGTTTCCCAACTCCAGCGGTAGAGTAGGCTACCCCCAACAGGACCCATTTTTCTTGTAGGCCTGGACAGCCACAGCTGATTGAACAACCTGTCACCTAAATTACCAAGTCCTCAATGAGTAGAATCAGGTGCAACAACAACAACAACAACAACAACAACAACAACAATATGAGGAGAGGGACACAGTGTACTAGCTGATCTCCCAGTTGTCACAGTTTGGCCTTGTGTTCCACATAGCCTATATCAGTATTTGAGTATGTTTCCCGCGCACGTTAGTTGCTTTCACGTCATCTTTGAAATCGCTCCTCCCTAGTCCCCTAGAACGAGCGCCCTCCCCTTTGCAACGCCTCCGAACATATAACAGAGGCGCGCTTTCTGTGCCGCCGGCCTCAATCAGGTCGACCAAACGCAGATAATAGCGCACCGCGCACCGGCGCTGAAATCATTCATTCACTTGAACTCAACTAGCGAACACACCATGTCCGGAAGAGGCAAAGGCGGCAAGGGACTCGGAAAAGGAGGCGCCAAGCGTCACCGCAAAGTTCTCCGCGATAACATCCAGGGAATCACCAAACCCGCTATCCGCCGTCTGGCTCGCCGCGGCGGCGTGAAGCGTATTTCCGGTCTGATCTACGAGGAGACCCGCGGTGTCCTGAAGGTGTTCCTGGAGAACGTGATCCGTGACGCAGTCACCTACACCGAGCACGCCAAGAGGAAGACCGTTACCGCCATGGACGTGGTCTACGCTCTGAAACGTCAGGGACGCACCCTGTACGGTTTCGGCGGTTAAACCCACTCTCTTCGGAACCTCAACACCCCGACTCGAACCCAAAGGCTCTTTTAAGAGCCACCCACATCCGCTTAAAATGGGCCCATTCCATGTAGTGTTATATATAACAACAAATGTTTAGTATGCAATTTAGTAAGAAAGTATGAGCCACTTCGAGTGGACAGGGAGTATTAATTAGAGGATTCTAATGTCCCGTCCACTTTTAGCGCACAGAGGGAGGCCTATATCTGACAGTGGCAAAGTGTAAGAACGTTATTATTTTGGGTCAAGCAATAGTGGAATTTGGACAACATAAAGCCACCACGAGTCGGTAGACGTGGCTCGAAAAGAGGGGGACAGCGCGCACACACACACACACACAGTCCAAAATGGGAGCCCTATGTCTGACGGTGCCAAAGTGGGCAATTCTATCACCAGCATTATTTGGCACAACAATCGTGCCATTTGGACACCTATTAAAGCCCCCCTTTTGAAACACACAATTCCCCATCGGTCACAGAGCATAGGCTATAGAGAGGAGGGAGGGAGGGAGGGAGGGAGGGAGGGAGGGAGGGAGGGAGGGAGGGAGGGAGGGAGGGAGCAAGCAAGCAGGGGAGTGTCTACGGCCGCTGACTTTGCTTAGCTTCCTCTTCATAAGACGGGTAAGCGCCCTTCACCCCCTCATTCGTTTCTGAGAAGCAACGAGACATCATCATGCCCGAGCCAGCAAAGTCAGCGCCCAAGAAGGGCTCCAAGAAAG
>NW_028156106.1:110000-115000 GCF_964263955.1 Coregonus lavaretus | reverse complement strand
GATACATGTTGTACCACAAAAGGCTCTTTTAAGAGCCACCCACCTCTTTCCATAGAAAGCGCATTGATTTCCATGTACTACCTGTCGTGGAAAAGAAATTACGCACACTAGGCTACTTTTACGCACACAACATTGTCCCACTCTGGGTGTGTGCGAAGGGAGAGGCATATAATAGAGGGCCAAAATGGCTCAGAAATTCGACCTCACGAGTGCACCCTCACCAGCCATTTTTATATATGAGCCACTGGGCTATTCCCGTTCAGAGGCAGGCTGCTGTGATGTGTTACAAGTGCCATGTAATAACAATAACAATACTATAGTGGCTTCGAATTGAAACTCACGAGTGCACCCTCAACAGCCATTTTTATATATGAGCCACTGGGCTATTCCCGTTCAGAGGCAGGCTGCTGTGATGTGTTACAAGTGCCATGTAATAACAATAACAATACTATAGTGGCTTCGATTTCAAACTCAAGAGTGCACCCTCACCAGCTGTTTGTTTCCCATTTGGAGAGAAATAATGTGTGGATGTCATTTCGGACATTTTGGCGCTCACGCGAAATGACACAAAGTAACAAAGTCGGAGGGAAACAAAGTAGCCTCTCACTCGCTGCCTGTGGGTGGGAACCGGCTTAGGGCTGTCTGTCTGTCCATCTGTCTGTCCCTCGCTCCAATTGGATAAGGCCACACCGGCCCGGTGGCCAATCGTTGCCTCTTGTGGCGAGGTATATGTACGGCTCTCGAAGTGGCGAGCGGCTCATTCAGACTTTCTGTGACTTTCTCAAGCTACCAATATGAGCGGAAGAGGCAAAACCGGAGGCAAGGCCAGGGCGAAGGCAAAGACCCGTTCATCCCGTGCTGGCCTCCAGTTCCCCGTGGGCCGTGTGCACAGGCTGCTGCGCAAAGGCAACTACGCCGAGCGTGTGGGCGCTGGCGCACCAGTCTACCTGGCCGCCGTACTCGAGTACCTGACTGCTGAGATCCTGGAGTTGGCCGGCAACGCTGCCCGTGACAACAAGAAGACTCGTATCATCCCCCGTCACCTGCAACTGGCCGTCCGTAACGACGAGGAGCTGAACAAACTGCTCGGCGGTGTGACCATCGCTCAGGGTGGTGTGCTGCCCAACATCCAGGCAGTCCTACTCCCCAAGAAGACCGAGAAGGCAGTCAAAGCCAAGTAAATTCGCTACTGCGACTTCAACTTGACTACTCAACCCCCAAAGGCTCTTTTAAGAGCCAACCACCTAGCTCTCCAAAAGCGCAAAGTACCTTTCTATGACCGCAATACATTGAGTGGGTGTATACACAACTATTTCGACATTCTGTGCCCACATGAGGCCTTGCATGAACAACAACACCTACTTGGCCTCATTTGCCATAGCAGGCTAGCATTAGATGATACGTGCCTATAAGCTGTCACTCTTGACTTTGGCGACTATTATTGCGCGTAAAGGGCCGGCGGCGTCCTATTGCGCGCGCACCGGGAGTTTGAGTTTTGGAGAGGCCGGGCCTCCCGTCCAATGGCCAACGGAGGAGGCCTGCGAAACGGGCCAATCGGGGTGGTGGGGAGATGGTGTCCAATCAGCAGGCGCCACTGCCGGCTTTATAAACTTCACATAGGCATTTCGAGGCTATACTCCCGACTGTCAGAGCAGCGCCATGGCCAGAACCAAGCAAACCGCTCGCA
Organism: Coregonus lavaretus; assembly: GCF_964263955.1. Classification (NCBI taxonomy): domain Eukaryota; kingdom Metazoa; phylum Chordata; class Actinopteri; order Salmoniformes; family Salmonidae; genus Coregonus; species Coregonus lavaretus. The sequence continues at coordinate 113,313 of NW_028156106.1, read as the reverse complement.
AATCCACCGGTGGCAAAGCCCCCAGGAAGCAGCTCGCCACTAAGGCTGCTCGCAAGAGTGCCCCGGCCACCGGCGGTGTGAAGAAGCCTCACCGTTACAGGCCCGGCACCGTGGCTCTGAGAGAGATCCGTCGTTACCAGAAGTCCACTGAGCTACTCATCCGCAAGCTGCCCTTCCAGCGCCTGGTGCGAGAAATCGCCCAGGACTTCAAGACCGACCTGCGCTTCCAGAGCTCCGCCGTGATGGCCCTACAGGAGGCTAGCGAGGCTTACCTGGTCGGCCTGTTCGAGGACACCAACCTGTGCGCCATCCACGCCAAGCGGGTGACCATCATGCCCAAGGACATCCAGCTGGCCCGCCGTATTCGCGGAGAGCGCGCATAAATGAGGATGACCTGAACTCGAATATCCCCCAAAGGCTCTTTTAAGAGCCACCTCCATATTTCCATCAAAAAGGCACAATTGTTCCATGTATACACGCACCTCTACATTAGCCACCATGTATGTTGTTCACTAACACGTCTAAAAGCTACGTATTGCACCTTTTTAGTTGCCTGAAGTCTAGCTTCAATGTTTGTGTGTGTGTATATACACAACCATCTGGCATCATCCACTTCCTTTGAACTATATAGTAACACAGTAAAATGCTTTACAAAGGAGGGGAAAAAGAAACGAGTGATAATATAGGCCGAATAGTAACAAGAATTGTGTTCAGATGAATAATTGACACTATTAGTTGTGTGTAATAATAGCCTTGCATGCAGTCCAGAAAAAACATTGCATGCCAACTTACTTTGAAAGTCCCATGTTGCAGTGCTGCTGAGAGACTCATGCAGAGGCCCAAACTTTACAATGGAGCACGGAGGCCATCTTGTGGTTAAATGTGGGTACTGCACCTCATGGTGAGTCCCTTTCAGCATTTGCTCTTTAGGCCAGCGTTTCCCAAACGCGGTCCTGGGGTCCACAAGGGGTGCGCGTTTTGCGTTTTGCCCTAGCACTCCACAACTGATTCTAATACTCCCAGCTTGATGATGATGAGTTGATTATTTGAATCAGCTGTGTAGTGCTAGGGCAAAAACTCCCAAAATGTGGCCCGAGTTTGGGAAACCCTGCTTTAGGCTAATACTAGCCTATTAGGATGACTTGGTTCGATCGCTTTAATGGCAACTGCTGAACTCTGGTTTCACTAATTACTTGTCCCAGGTCACCATTATGAATCCAATAGCAAAACAAATGTTTCAAAATAGCTCAATAGTGAAAAAAGGCCAGGAAATGATGGGTTCTCAGCAATATTTCACCAACAACCAATCACTATTCACGCATAGACATTAGGATCATCAACAAATATTCCTAAGTCATACTACAAAAGGGTTGTAACGAAATGGATTTGTCTGTTCAATGCAAGTTCAACGTCAAAGAAAAAGTGCATCACCACAACAAACGTGTCTTTAGATACACTGTAAAAAATGACTTTGTGGAATGTACTCAAGCTATTACAGTCAACAAAAGCACACGTCATATTGTTGAGTAGATCTTTTTGCTTGTTTTTATGAGTAGATAAGCTTGAGTAAGTTGAGTTGATGTGGTCCAATACATTGAGTAAAGATGATAGAGACGTAAAAAGGATTATATTACGTTGATTCGACTCAAATAGACATTGTGTTATTTTACCTGAATGATTCATCCTATTATGTATTTAGACCAACTTACTTTGGATTCACTCAATCACATCCCTTAAGAGAAAAGGTATCCGGACACCGGGAATCCATTTATTTAAACATCAACGGTTTGCAAAACATCTGTTATTATGAGTTGACAAATTACGTAATTGCAATCAACACTGCAGGTAAATCATGATTGCTGCAGGTAGGCAACACCGTAGAAATAGGAACTACAACACTAACAACAAGTGACATTTACTCCTGATGTACTGACTGACCTGTTGCAACCTCTACAACCACTGTGCTTATTATTTGACCCTGCTGGTCATCTATGAACGTTTGAACATCTTGGAGAAAAATGTGTGAAACCACTGCCTATATGAGGAGCTGTCGTTGTTTGTTTTATTACCACATACTTATGGAAATTGCACCGGTTGAGAGATGATGGCTCTCTTGTGCCTACGGTGAAGGGTACTTCTGATCCAGCAGGTGGTGCTAAGATCCCTCCCTATATGACTTGAATGATGAGTTGATTTATTCCTTATAGCTCCTAATGATTTTAAGGCCAGTGTTGGCAAACATTACTTGTGCTCCAGCAGGTGGCCATGACATCCCTCCCTATATGACTTGACTGACCAGTTAGTTGATGGACTCCTTATAGCTCCTAAATTTAATGATTTTAAGGCCAGTGTTGGCAAACATGACTTCTGCTCCAGCAGGTGGCCATGAAATCCCCCCCTATATGACTTGACTGACCAGGTAGTTGATGGACTCCTTATAGCTCTTAATGATCTCAAGTGTCTGTGTTTTTATGTGGTTAGGAGTTTTGCTCACTGCGTGTCCCCCTTCCATTTCAGTGTTTCCCAACTCCAGCGGTAGAGTAGGCTACCCCCAACAGGACCCATTTTTCTTGTAGGCCTGGACAGCCACAGCTGATTGAACAACCTGTCACCTAAATTACCAAGTCCTCAATGAGTAGAATCAGGTGCAACAACAACAACAACAACAACAACAACAACAACAATATGAGGAGAGGGACACAGTGTACTAGCTGATCTCCCAGTTGTCACAGTTTGGCCTTGTGTTCCACATAGCCTATATCAGTATTTGAGTATGTTTCCCGCGCACGTTAGTTGCTTTCACGTCATCTTTGAAATCGCTCCTCCCTAGTCCCCTAGAACGAGCGCCCTCCCCTTTGCAACGCCTCCGAACATATAACAGAGGCGCGCTTTCTGTGCCGCCGGCCTCAATCAGGTCGACCAAACGCAGATAATAGCGCACCGCGCACCGGCGCTGAAATCATTCATTCACTTGAACTCAACTAGCGAACACACCATGTCCGGAAGAGGCAAAGGCGGCAAGGGACTCGGAAAAGGAGGCGCCAAGCGTCACCGCAAAGTTCTCCGCGATAACATCCAGGGAATCACCAAACCCGCTATCCGCCGTCTGGCTCGCCGCGGCGGCGTGAAGCGTATTTCCGGTCTGATCTACGAGGAGACCCGCGGTGTCCTGAAGGTGTTCCTGGAGAACGTGATCCGTGACGCAGTCACCTACACCGAGCACGCCAAGAGGAAGACCGTTACCGCCATGGACGTGGTCTACGCTCTGAAACGTCAGGGACGCACCCTGTACGGTTTCGGCGGTTAAACCCAC
>NW_028156106.1:97500-105000 GCF_964263955.1 Coregonus lavaretus | reverse complement strand
GAACAGCGTCTACAGCAAACTACTCCTCGCAGACCGTGTGTGTGTGTGTGTACCGGACCAAACGACAGACAGACATGGCAGAAGTCGCACCAGCACCCGCCGCCGCCGCGCCGGCAAAGGCACCCAAGAAGAAGGCAGCAGCCAAGGCCAAGAAAGCGGGACCCAGCGTAGGCGAGCTCATCGTCAAGGCTGTGACCGCTTCCAAGGAGAGGAGCGGCGTGTCCCTGGCCGCACTCAAGAAGACGCTGGCGGCAGGCGGCTACGACGTGGAGAAGAACAACTCCCGCGTCAAGATCGCAGTCAAGAGCCTCGTCACCAAGGGTACCCTGGTCCAGACCAAGGGCACCGGTGCATCCGGCTCCTTCAAGCTCAACAAGAAAGCCGTCGAGGCGAAGAAGCCCGCCAAGAAAGCCGCAGTCCCCAAAGTAAAGAAGGTGGCCGCCAAGAAGCCCGCCGCGGCGAAGAAGCCCAAGAAGGTAGCAGCCAAGAAGGCCGTCGCCGCAAAGAAGTCCCCCAAGAAGGCCAAGAAGCCCGCTACACCCAAAAAGGCCGCCAAGAGCCCCAAGAAGGTGAAGAAGCCCGCCGCAGCGGCCAAGAAGGCAGCCAAGAGCCCCAAGAAGGCTACAAAGGCAGCCAAGCCCAAAGCCGCCAAGCCCAAGGCAGCCAAGGCCAAGAAGGCAGCCCCCAAGAAGAAGTAAACCTATTACAAACAGTGTTCTACTCGATACATGTTGTACCACAAAAGGCTCTTTTAAGAGCCACCCACCTCTTTCCATAGAAAGCGCATTGATTTCCATGTACTACCTGTCGTGGAAAAGAAATTACGCACACTAGGCTACTTTTACGCACACAACATTGTCCCACTCTGGGTGTGTGCGAAGGGAGAGGCATATAATAGAGGGCCAAAATGGCTCAGAAATTCGACCTCACGAGTGCACCCTCACCAGCCATTTTTATATATGAGCCACTGGGCTATTCCCGTTCAGAGGCAGGCTGCTGTGATGTGTTACAAGTGCCATGTAATAACAATAACAATACTATAGTGGCTTCGAATTGAAACTCACGAGTGCACCCTCAACAGCCATTTTTATATATGAGCCACTGGGCTATTCCCGTTCAGAGGCAGGCTGCTGTGATGTGTTACAAGTGCCATGTAATAACAATAACAATACTATAGTGGCTTCGATTTCAAACTCAAGAGTGCACCCTCACCAGCTGTTTGTTTCCCATTTGGAGAGAAATAATGTGTGGATGTCATTTCGGACATTTTGGCGCTCACGCGAAATGACACAAAGTAACAAAGTCGGAGGGAAACAAAGTAGCCTCTCACTCGCTGCCTGTGGGTGGGAACCGGCTTAGGGCTGTCTGTCTGTCCATCTGTCTGTCCCTCGCTCCAATTGGATAAGGCCACACCGGCCCGGTGGCCAATCGTTGCCTCTTGTGGCGAGGTATATGTACGGCTCTCGAAGTGGCGAGCGGCTCATTCAGACTTTCTGTGACTTTCTCAAGCTACCAATATGAGCGGAAGAGGCAAAACCGGAGGCAAGGCCAGGGCGAAGGCAAAGACCCGTTCATCCCGTGCTGGCCTCCAGTTCCCCGTGGGCCGTGTGCACAGGCTGCTGCGCAAAGGCAACTACGCCGAGCGTGTGGGCGCTGGCGCACCAGTCTACCTGGCCGCCGTACTCGAGTACCTGACTGCTGAGATCCTGGAGTTGGCCGGCAACGCTGCCCGTGACAACAAGAAGACTCGTATCATCCCCCGTCACCTGCAACTGGCCGTCCGTAACGACGAGGAGCTGAACAAACTGCTCGGCGGTGTGACCATCGCTCAGGGTGGTGTGCTGCCCAACATCCAGGCAGTCCTACTCCCCAAGAAGACCGAGAAGGCAGTCAAAGCCAAGTAAATTCGCTACTGCGACTTCAACTTGACTACTCAACCCCCAAAGGCTCTTTTAAGAGCCAACCACCTAGCTCTCCAAAAGCGCAAAGTACCTTTCTATGACCGCAATACATTGAGTGGGTGTATACACAACTATTTCGACATTCTGTGCCCACATGAGGCCTTGCATGAACAACAACACCTACTTGGCCTCATTTGCCATAGCAGGCTAGCATTAGATGATACGTGCCTATAAGCTGTCACTCTTGACTTTGGCGACTATTATTGCGCGTAAAGGGCCGGCGGCGTCCTATTGCGCGCGCACCGGGAGTTTGAGTTTTGGAGAGGCCGGGCCTCCCGTCCAATGGCCAACGGAGGAGGCCTGCGAAACGGGCCAATCGGGGTGGTGGGGAGATGGTGTCCAATCAGCAGGCGCCACTGCCGGCTTTATAAACTTCACATAGGCATTTCGAGGCTATACTCCCGACTGTCAGAGCAGCGCCATGGCCAGAACCAAGCAAACCGCTCGCAAATCCACCGGTGGCAAAGCCCCCAGGAAGCAGCTCGCCACTAAGGCTGCTCGCAAGAGTGCCCCGGCCACCGGCGGTGTGAAGAAGCCTCACCGTTACAGGCCCGGCACCGTGGCTCTGAGAGAGATCCGTCGTTACCAGAAGTCCACTGAGCTACTCATCCGCAAGCTGCCCTTCCAGCGCCTGGTGCGAGAAATCGCCCAGGACTTCAAGACCGACCTGCGCTTCCAGAGCTCCGCCGTGATGGCCCTACAGGAGGCTAGCGAGGCTTACCTGGTCGGCCTGTTCGAGGACACCAACCTGTGCGCCATCCACGCCAAGCGGGTGACCATCATGCCCAAGGACATCCAGCTGGCCCGCCGTATTCGCGGAGAGCGCGCATAAATGAGGATGACCTGAACTCGAATATCCCCCAAAGGCTCTTTTAAGAGCCACCTCCATATTTCCATCAAAAAGGCACAATTGTTCCATGTATACACGCACCTCTACATTAGCCACCATGTATGTTGTTCACTAACACGTCTAAAAGCTACGTATTGCACCTTTTTAGTTGCCTGAAGTCTAGCTTCAATGTTTGTGTGTGTGTATATACACAACCATCTGGCATCATCCACTTCCTTTGAACTATATAGTAACACAGTAAAATGCTTTACAAAGGAGGGGAAAAAGAAACGAGTGATAATATAGGCCGAATAGTAACAAGAATTGTGTTCAGATGAATAATTGACACTATTAGTTGTGTGTAATAATAGCCTTGCATGCAGTCCAGAAAAAACATTGCATGCCAACTTACTTTGAAAGTCCCATGTTGCAGTGCTGCTGAGAGACTCATGCAGAGGCCCAAACTTTACAATGGAGCACGGAGGCCATCTTGTGGTTAAATGTGGGTACTGCACCTCATGGTGAGTCCCTTTCAGCATTTGCTCTTTAGGCCAGCGTTTCCCAAACGCGGTCCTGGGGTCCACAAGGGGTGCGCGTTTTGCGTTTTGCCCTAGCACTCCACAACTGATTCTAATACTCCCAGCTTGATGATGATGAGTTGATTATTTGAATCAGCTGTGTAGTGCTAGGGCAAAAACTCCCAAAATGTGGCCCGAGTTTGGGAAACCCTGCTTTAGGCTAATACTAGCCTATTAGGATGACTTGGTTCGATCGCTTTAATGGCAACTGCTGAACTCTGGTTTCACTAATTACTTGTCCCAGGTCACCATTATGAATCCAATAGCAAAACAAATGTTTCAAAATAGCTCAATAGTGAAAAAAGGCCAGGAAATGATGGGTTCTCAGCAATATTTCACCAACAACCAATCACTATTCACGCATAGACATTAGGATCATCAACAAATATTCCTAAGTCATACTACAAAAGGGTTGTAACGAAATGGATTTGTCTGTTCAATGCAAGTTCAACGTCAAAGAAAAAGTGCATCACCACAACAAACGTGTCTTTAGATACACTGTAAAAAATGACTTTGTGGAATGTACTCAAGCTATTACAGTCAACAAAAGCACACGTCATATTGTTGAGTAGATCTTTTTGCTTGTTTTTATGAGTAGATAAGCTTGAGTAAGTTGAGTTGATGTGGTCCAATACATTGAGTAAAGATGATAGAGACGTAAAAAGGATTATATTACGTTGATTCGACTCAAATAGACATTGTGTTATTTTACCTGAATGATTCATCCTATTATGTATTTAGACCAACTTACTTTGGATTCACTCAATCACATCCCTTAAGAGAAAAGGTATCCGGACACCGGGAATCCATTTATTTAAACATCAACGGTTTGCAAAACATCTGTTATTATGAGTTGACAAATTACGTAATTGCAATCAACACTGCAGGTAAATCATGATTGCTGCAGGTAGGCAACACCGTAGAAATAGGAACTACAACACTAACAACAAGTGACATTTACTCCTGATGTACTGACTGACCTGTTGCAACCTCTACAACCACTGTGCTTATTATTTGACCCTGCTGGTCATCTATGAACGTTTGAACATCTTGGAGAAAAATGTGTGAAACCACTGCCTATATGAGGAGCTGTCGTTGTTTGTTTTATTACCACATACTTATGGAAATTGCACCGGTTGAGAGATGATGGCTCTCTTGTGCCTACGGTGAAGGGTACTTCTGATCCAGCAGGTGGTGCTAAGATCCCTCCCTATATGACTTGAATGATGAGTTGATTTATTCCTTATAGCTCCTAATGATTTTAAGGCCAGTGTTGGCAAACATTACTTGTGCTCCAGCAGGTGGCCATGACATCCCTCCCTATATGACTTGACTGACCAGTTAGTTGATGGACTCCTTATAGCTCCTAAATTTAATGATTTTAAGGCCAGTGTTGGCAAACATGACTTCTGCTCCAGCAGGTGGCCATGAAATCCCCCCCTATATGACTTGACTGACCAGGTAGTTGATGGACTCCTTATAGCTCTTAATGATCTCAAGTGTCTGTGTTTTTATGTGGTTAGGAGTTTTGCTCACTGCGTGTCCCCCTTCCATTTCAGTGTTTCCCAACTCCAGCGGTAGAGTAGGCTACCCCCAACAGGACCCATTTTTCTTGTAGGCCTGGACAGCCACAGCTGATTGAACAACCTGTCACCTAAATTACCAAGTCCTCAATGAGTAGAATCAGGTGCAACAACAACAACAACAACAACAACAACAACAACAATATGAGGAGAGGGACACAGTGTACTAGCTGATCTCCCAGTTGTCACAGTTTGGCCTTGTGTTCCACATAGCCTATATCAGTATTTGAGTATGTTTCCCGCGCACGTTAGTTTTCACGTCATCTTTGAAATCGCTCCTCCCTAGTCCCCTAGAACGAGCGCCCTCCCCTTTGCAACGCCTCCGAACATATAACAGAGGCGCGCTTTCTGTGCCGCCGGCCTCAATCAGGTCGACCAAACGCAGATAATAGCGCACCGCGCACCGGCGCTGAAATCATTCATTCACTTGAACTCAACTAGCGAACACACCATGTCCGGAAGAGGCAAAGGCGGCAAGGGACTCGGAAAAGGAGGCGCCAAGCGTCACCGCAAAGTTCTCCGCGATAACATCCAGGGAATCACCAAACCCGCTATCCGCCGTCTGGCTCGCCGCGGCGGCGTGAAGCGTATTTCCGGTCTGATCTACGAGGAGACCCGCGGTGTCCTGAAGGTGTTCCTGGAGAACGTGATCCGTGACGCAGTCACCTACACCGAGCACGCCAAGAGGAAGACCGTTACCGCCATGGACGTGGTCTACGCTCTGAAACGTCAGGGACGCACCCTGTACGGTTTCGGCGGTTAAACCCACTCTCTTCGGAACCTCAACACCCCGACTCGAACCCAAAGGCTCTTTTAAGAGCCACCCACATCCGCTTAAAATGGGCCCATTCCATGTAGTGTTATATATAACAACAAATGTTTAGTATGCAATTTAGTAAGAAAGTATGAGCCACTTCGAGTGGACAGGGAGTATTAATTAGAGGATTCTAATGTCCCGTCCACTTTTAGCGCACAGAGGGAGGCCTATATCTGACAGTGGCAAAGTGTAAGAACGTTATTATTTTGGGTCAAGCAATAGTGGAATTTGGACAACATAAAGCCACCACGAGTCGGTAGACGTGGCTCGAAAAGAGGGGGACAGCGCGCACACACACACACACACAGTCCAAAATGGGAGCCCTATGTCTGACGGTGCCAAAGTGGGCAATTCTATCACCAGCATTATTTGGCACAACAATCGTGCCATTTGGACACCTATTAAAGCCCCCCTTTTGAAACACACAATTCCCCATCGGTCACAGAGCATAGGCTATAGAGAGGAGGGAGGGAGGGAGGGAGGGAGGGAGGGAGGGAGGGAGCAAGCAAGCAGGGGAGTGTCTACGGCCGCTGACTTTGCTTAGCTTCCTCTTCATAAGACGGGTAAGCGCCCTTCACCCCCTCATTCGTTTCTGAGAAGCAACGAGACATCATCATGCCCGAGCCAGCAAAGTCAGCGCCCAAGAAGGGCTCCAAGAAAGCCGTCACCAAGACCGCAGGGAAGGGCGGCAAGAAGCGCAGAAAGTCCAGGAAGGAGGGAGGGAGGGAGGGAGGGAGGGAGGGAGGGAGGGAGGGAGGGAGCAAGCAAGCAGGGGAGTGTCTACGGCCGCTGACTTTGCTTAGCTTCCTCTTCATAAGACGGGTAAGCGCCCTTCACCCCCTCATTCGTTTCTGAGAAGCAACGAGACATCATCATGCCCGAGCCAGCAAAGTCAGCGCCCAAGAAGGGCTCCAAGAAAGCCGTCACCAAGACCGCAGGGAAGGGCGGCAAGAAGCGCAGAAAGTCCAGGAAGGAGAGTTACGCCATCTACGTGTACAAAGTCCTGAAGCAGGTCCACCCCGACACCGGCATCTCCTCCAAGGCCATGGGAATCATGAACTCCTTCGTGAACGACATCTTCGAGCGTATCGCCGGAGAGTCCTCTCGCCTGGCCCACTACAACAAGCGTTCTACCATCACCTCCAGGGAGATCCAGACCGCGGTGCGCCTGCTGCTCCCCGGTGAACTTGCCAAACACGCCGTGTCCGAGGGCACCAAGGCCGTAACCAAGTACACCAGCTCCAAGTAAACAGCGCATTTGGACTGCTCTACTAACCCAAAGGCTCTTTTAAGAGCCACCCACTCTGTCAGTAAAAAAAGCAATTCCATCGCCACCGAATGAATGCGTAGGTAGGCTGCGTTACATTGTATCATTGTTTAATGGGCGGCGCGCGCCGCCTCGGAGAGCGGCTACATTGTATCATTGTTTAATGGGCGGCGCGCGCCGGCTCAGAGAGCGGCTACATTGTATCATTTCCCCTGCCCGTTCCAGCGTAGGGGTTTAGCGCGCCTTTTTTGGTGTCTTTGCGCGCTGAATAGTAACCCATGTTTGTCGGGCTCTATTCCAGGTGAAGGCAATGTAAAATGGCACCATTTGACAAAGGGTGTAAATAAATAAATCAAAAAGGCAGTCTGTTGGGTTTGATTGGAAATAAATTCCCTTTATCGTCTAATGAGCAGATAGTCATTTTGAGTTGACTTCCTGAATCGGTAGGACACGGATGGAGTGAAT
>NW_028156106.1:70000-92500 GCF_964263955.1 Coregonus lavaretus | reverse complement strand
CGTCGCCGCAAAGAAGTCCCCCAAGAAGGCCAAGAAGCCCGCTACACCCAAAAAGGCCGCCAAGAGCCCCAAGAAGGTGAAGAAGCCCGCCGCAGCGGCCAAGAAGGCAGCCAAGAGCCCCAAGAAGGCTACAAAGGCAGCCAAGCCCAAAGCCGCCAAGCCCAAGGCAGCCAAGGCCAAGAAGGCAGCCCCCAAGAAGAAGTAAACCTATTACAAACAGTGTTCTACTCGATACATGTTGTACCACAAAAGGCTCTTTTAAGAGCCACCCACCTCTTTCCATAGAAAGCGCATTGATTTCCATGTACTACCTGTCGTGGAAAAGAAATTACGCACACTAGGCTACTTTTACGCACACAACATTGTCCCACTCTGGGTGTGTGCGAAGGGAGAGGCATATAATAGAGGGCCAAAATGGCTCAGAAATTCGACCTCACGAGTGCACCCTCACCAGCCATTTTTATATATGAGCCACTGGGCTATTCCCGTTCAGAGGCAGGCTGCTGTGATGTGTTACAAGTGCCATGTAATAACAATAACAATACTATAGTGGCTTCGAATTGAAACTCACGAGTGCACCCTCAACAGCCATTTTTATATATGAGCCACTGGGCTATTCCCGTTCAGAGGCAGGCTGCTGTGATGTGTTACAAGTGCCATGTAATAACAATAACAATACTATAGTGGCTTCGATTTCAAACTCAAGAGTGCACCCTCACCAGCTGTTTGTTTCCCATTTGGAGAGAAATAATGTGTGGATGTCATTTCGGACATTTTGGCGCTCACGCGAAATGACACAAAGTAACAAAGTCGGAGGGAAACAAAGTAGCCTCTCACTCGCTGCCTGTGGGTGGGAACCGGCTTAGGGCTGTCTGTCTGTCCATCTGTCTGTCCCTCGCTCCAATTGGATAAGGCCACACCGGCCCGGTGGCCAATCGTTGCCTCTTGTGGCGAGGTATATGTACGGCTCTCGAAGTGGCGAGCGGCTCATTCAGACTTTCTGTGACTTTCTCAAGCTACCAATATGAGCGGAAGAGGCAAAACCGGAGGCAAGGCCAGGGCGAAGGCAAAGACCCGTTCATCCCGTGCTGGCCTCCAGTTCCCCGTGGGCCGTGTGCACAGGCTGCTGCGCAAAGGCAACTACGCCGAGCGTGTGGGCGCTGGCGCACCAGTCTACCTGGCCGCCGTACTCGAGTACCTGACTGCTGAGATCCTGGAGTTGGCCGGCAACGCTGCCCGTGACAACAAGAAGACTCGTATCATCCCCCGTCACCTGCAACTGGCCGTCCGTAACGACGAGGAGCTGAACAAACTGCTCGGCGGTGTGACCATCGCTCAGGGTGGTGTGCTGCCCAACATCCAGGCAGTCCTACTCCCCAAGAAGACCGAGAAGGCAGTCAAAGCCAAGTAAATTCGCTACTGCGACTTCAACTTGACTACTCAACCCCCAAAGGCTCTTTTAAGAGCCAACCACCTAGCTCTCCAAAAGCGCAAAGTACCTTTCTATGACCGCAATACATTGAGTGGGTGTATACACAACTATTTCGACATTCTGTGCCCACATGAGGCCTTGCATGAACAACAACACCTACTTGGCCTCATTTGCCATAGCAGGCTAGCATTAGATGATACGTGCCTATAAGCTGTCACTCTTGACTTTGGCGACTATTATTGCGCGTAAAGGGCCGGCGGCGTCCTATTGCGCGCGCACCGGGAGTTTGAGTTTTGGAGAGGCCGGGCCTCCCGTCCAATGGCCAACGGAGGAGGCCTGCGAAACGGGCCAATCGGGGTGGTGGGGAGATGGTGTCCAATCAGCAGGCGCCACTGCCGGCTTTATAAACTTCACATAGGCATTTCGAGGCTATACTCCCGACTGTCAGAGCAGCGCCATGGCCAGAACCAAGCAAACCGCTCGCAAATCCACCGGTGGCAAAGCCCCCAGGAAGCAGCTCGCCACTAAGGCTGCTCGCAAGAGTGCCCCGGCCACCGGCGGTGTGAAGAAGCCTCACCGTTACAGGCCCGGCACCGTGGCTCTGAGAGAGATCCGTCGTTACCAGAAGTCCACTGAGCTACTCATCCGCAAGCTGCCCTTCCAGCGCCTGGTGCGAGAAATCGCCCAGGACTTCAAGACCGACCTGCGCTTCCAGAGCTCCGCCGTGATGGCCCTACAGGAGGCTAGCGAGGCTTACCTGGTCGGCCTGTTCGAGGACACCAACCTGTGCGCCATCCACGCCAAGCGGGTGACCATCATGCCCAAGGACATCCAGCTGGCCCGCCGTATTCGCGGAGAGCGCGCATAAATGAGGATGACCTGAACTCGAATATCCCCCAAAGGCTCTTTTAAGAGCCACCTCCATATTTCCATCAAAAAGGCACAATTGTTCCATGTATATGTAACAGGTCAAAGAATTACAGATTTTTGCAACCGTTCATTTTCTATTTTTTATTTTATTTTGTGAGTTGATTTCACCAAAATATTGTATTGTTCAGCATTTCGTGTAGTCTACAGATATTGGGAGAGTTAGTTGTGTAAGTGCGCCCTCTAGAGTTGGTTTGGTTATATGCGGAGGGAGGTCATGCTTTTCTCAGTCTGCATTGTACTCGGCTGGGAGAGGTATGTATTCACTTCGGCGTGACATAAACTTGATATACCTGTTAAAACTAAAACGTTTCAGTGCACATAGTAACTTGTATGTATATTATATGATGAGTGTACGTACATTTAATCAAGCTGTGTCGTGAATTTAGCCATTTTTGAGAGTTGAGAAATTGCTAACTTAGCTAACCTCGTGTTCTGTTTAGCTCTAAGTTAGCAATCATCATTCTATCCTCTTGTATGAAGCTCACGTTGTTCTTTTTATGTTAGGCGGATTCTGGTCGAGGGTAGAGTTTTGAACATTTTCTCTCTTTGATGTTGAACAGGTATGTATTCCCTATATCAGGTTAAAAATGTGTTCATTTAAAATGTTTTCATGTATTGATTAGTGTTTAATGGCACTGAAAAGCTCAAATGTGAAGGATTACATGTTGCTTCGTGCATATTACTGTATGTATTACCTATTTGAAAGATGGTTTATGTCATGTTGCACAGTATTATGTAAAGGCTAAAAGCTCAGAGTTTTTGGCAGAGATAACATGAATATGACACATACATAAGATATACACCAGATGCAATGTTTATTTTCCAATGATGTTGTATTTTATTCCTTGTATTTTTGAATGTGATTATATTGAGTCTGCATTGTACTCGGCTGGGAGAGGCGGATTCTGGTCGAGGGTAGAGTTTTGAACATTTTCTCTCTTTGATGTTGAACAGATTGAGAGGGTTGTACACAATAAAGTGCCTTCAAGTACGCCAGTGTCTTGTCTTCAGTGCACCGGAACACAACGCAGTAGTCGGCAACGAGCAGACCGCGCCGGCTACATTGGTGCCGTGACCCGGATATCTTCGCTTCAGATCATCGCCAGGGTGATCGCCGGTGGTTGCTGTGACAAGTAGGAACCTCTTCGGAACGTTGACAAGTATAAGGGCAAACATTAATGTGTAAATTGTAGCTCTTAATTGCTTACCTCAGCTACTTCTATCATTGTACCATTTTTCTTTTCTTTTTCTTTTTTTTCATATTCACATGTTCTGGTGATTCACATATCATTACCATAGTCTATTACAACTTTCTATTTTTTTTTTAAATGGCTGATGGTAAGGATGCGCAGACACCATTTAGTGTTGGAGATGCTGCAGGGGTAAGCCTGGGGAGGGGCAGGTTTATGAGTATGGTGGAGAGCACGCCGGTTAGGGGTGCTGGTATACTAGGCAGACCTGTACTCTCGTCCACACGCTTACGCACTGATGAATATTCCCCCGCACCACACATGCATAGCTTAGGAGATGCTCCAGACATTGCAAGCAGCGTTAGTTCAGTGGGCTGTCCTGCATTTTCATACACTCACACCCAAACAGATGAACATTCTCCACGTCAGCCAGTGTCTAGTTCACATGTGAGTTCTGCAGACCTAGGGAGTCTCATCACACAGTTAGCTCATGAAATAGGAGAGAACATTGCTAGCCAATTACAGAGATCTGTTGGTAGTGCAGATAACCAAACCACTCCTACGCCTAGCCTGAACTTAGGATATGGACAGTCTGATTTGAACATGACAGGAGTAAAGTTAGTCATGAAGACAGATGTCAAAGAGCCGCCGTACTTCAGGGGTGATGGAACAGACAAACACACAGTGCACGAGTGGGAAGAGATTATGAGCGTTTACCTGAATAAGAGGGGTGTACACCCGCAAGAGCACTCCCAGGAGATAATGTCAAGACTAATGGGAAAGGCTAGAGACATTGTTAAAGTTACCCTGCGCAGTATGCCATCGCTGCAGCCAGCTGAGAACTCCAAGCTCGTCTTTGATATTCTGAAACAACATTTCAGTGAGTTAACCTACTCCTCTATGCCTTTAGCAGATTTCTATAACACACTTCCTCTGGCCGGAGAAAGTCCCATGGACTATTGGATACGCTTGAACAAGGCTGTGGATGTCGCAGATGAGTGTCTGAGAAGGCAGGGGCGAAACATTGAGGACCCCTCTCACGAAGTCACAATGATGCTGGTGAAACACTGTCCCGACCCCGCTCTTGCAAGTGTCCTAAAGTGCAAAACAGCTGAAAAGTGGACAGCAAATGAGATTCATGAACACCTCGTTGAACATCAGAGAGAGGCTAGAACAATGTGTCAAGCCAAATCTTATCGGCCAAAGAACATTGGTGCACATGCTCAGGCATTAACCACAGAGACAGTCGCTGCTGAAAACCCAACAGACCTTACTGGTTACCCAAAGGCAATGGGGCTTCCATCCTCTCCTCAGACAGAGAGCATCTGCATGCAGTCTCTCATTGGCTTGCTGGACCGTGTGCTAGAGCAGACGGCACACACAACAGCAGTCGTGCCACCAAGCAGGGGGCCAGCAGCCATTGTTCAGAGTAGATGTAAAGTCTGTCAGTCTGCCGAACATTCAACTACTGCACACTGTAGACAGGCGAACCTCTGTATGGGCTGTTACAAGCCCGGCCACTGGAAGAGAGAATGCCAACAGCGCCGGCCAAGAATTAACGCTCAGCCACAGTTAGCGCACACACAACCTAACTCTGAGCAAGTTGGAGCCAGTTTAAACTAGATAGCTCACATACGGAAAGGGGATGTGTGAGCGTTGAAGATTCAACCCTTGAAGAAAGTGAAGAATTGAAGGAGATGTATGTCAATGTCTGTAAAGCAATGTCTGATAATTGCACGGTAATTGTTCAGAATATTCACAGAGTTGAGACGTTCAGTGAGTTATTTCACGCACCGGTGACAGTTAATGGCTGTGCTCAGTTGCAAGGGCTCCTCGATACAGGCTCAATGGCCTGCACGATAAGTGAAGAGGCAGAGCAGAGACTACTATCGGATAGCGTCTTGACCCCACATCAAGAACTCTCACAGCATATCATCCTTGTTGGCTGTGGAGGAGTACAAGTGCGCCCCAAGTGCATGTATGACATGGAACTAAGTCTGTATGGGGTAAAGTGCATGGTCCCAGTTCTGGTGATCGCTGGTCAGAAAGACGACATAATAGTAGGCACCAACATGTTGAAACGTGTACTGCATCAGCTGAAAAACGAGAACAGTTATTGGACACTTATCTCGAGCAACACAAAAGGGTCTCCAGATGGCGAACAGTTTCTAGAAATGATGACCAGTCTCACAAGATGGAGGGGTGAAGATGTCCCAGGAAAAGTAGGGACAGTGAAGCTAACTCAGGCGGTGACTCTCCTTCCCAAACAAGAGTACCTGCTGTGGGGAAGACTGCCAAGTAATATACCCAAGTCACCTGGGAGTACAGTTATGGTGGAGCCTACAACCTCCAGGTGTGTGCCTCGGGGCATTATGGTGGGGAGAGTGGTAACACCGCTATGGGGAGATGGCTGGACTCCCATGAAAGTCACTAATATCTCAGACAAACCACTCACACTGAAAAGGAACAGCAAGCTTGCGGACGTCTCTACTTGTGTTGCAGCTGAAGATCTCACACTGTTCCAGGGTTCCTGTCAGAGTGATGCTGGCTCTGTTGGAGTGACTCATGTGAAACAGGACGACAACGGTGACCTGAAAGACAGACTGCAGAAGTCTGGTCTAGGAAATGTCGATATTGATCATTGTGAAGCGAGCCCCTCCACCAAGCTCCAACTTGTGACATTGCTGGAGAAATATCAGGATATATTTTCAAAGCATAATCTTGACTGTGGAGAAGCCAAGGGCTTTGCCCATAGGATCCGCCTCACTGACGACCGTCCCTTCCGTCTTCCATATCGCAGAGTGCCGCCAGCCCACTATCAAAAGCTGCGCCAAGTTCTCACCGAGATGGAGGAACAGGAAATCATACGGAAATCAATGAGTGAATATGCTTCTCCACTCGTGATGGTTTGGAAAAAAAATGGCGACCTCCGGATATGCACAGACTTTCGATGGCTGAATGCAAGAACTATCAAGGATGCTCATCCTTTGCCCCATCAATCGGACTGCTTGGCTGCCCTTGGCGGTAATGCTGTCTTCAGCACCATGGACCTCACGTCTGGATTTTATAACTTGCCCATGCATGAGGAGGACAAAAAGTATACCGCCTTCACAACACCATTAGGCCTGCACGAGTATAACAGAATGCCACAGGGGCTTTGCAACAGTCCAGCGTCCTTCATGAGGATGATGATGAGTATCTTCGGCGATCTTAACTTCAGCAGTCTCTTGTGCTACCTAGATGATCTCTTGATATTTGCCCCCAATGAACAGCAGGCCCTCAGCAGATTAGAGGTTGTTTTCCAGAGGCTACGGGAGCACAATCTAAAGTTGAGTCCAAAGAAATGCCATCTGTTGCGGAGATCTGTGAAGTTTCTCGGACACATCGTTGACAGTGACGGTGTTGCTGTTGACCCAGAGAAGGTCGAGGTCATCACCAAAATGTCAAAGAGGGACTTGATGGAAGATGATGGCTGCACTCCTTCAGTTCGCAGAGTGAAGTCGTTCCTGGGGATGGTATTTTATTACCAACACTACATACCAAATTGCTCCTCCATCGCAAAACCCCTGTTTGCTCTCACAGCTGGCCAGAAACGGAGAGGAAAGGCCGGGAAGTACAGTCAGAATGCGGGAGTCTACAGGAAGCTCAAACCTGCGGATTGGACCCTTGACTGCGATTCCGCTTTCGCCAGCCTTAAGGAGAAGCTCCTGAATTGTGTGGTCCTTAGCCATCCAGACTTTACTAAGCCCTTGGTTTTGTCCATTGATGCGTCTCTTGATGGCCTTGGGGCAGTTCTGTCCCAGATACCAGAAGGAGAAACGAAGGCACGCCCGATCGCCTTTGCCAGCAAGACCCTCACTGGCTCACAAAAGAGGTATCCTGCTCACCGACTGGAGTTCTTGGCGCTCAAATGGAGTGTTTGTGAAAAATTCAGCCACTGGTTGAAAGGCCACACTTTTACAGTGTGGACCGACAATAATCCTTTGACCTATATAATGACCAAACCAAAACTTGACGCTTGCGAACAGAGGTGGGTGGCAAAGCTTTCCCCCTACACCTTCAGTATCAAACACATTCCTGGGGTAAAGAACATTGTGGCAGATGCCCTGAGTAGAGATCCGTTTGCTAAATCAGTGAGCCAAAGGTTGATCAGTGAGCCCTATGGAAGTCTTTTGGCCGAGGCGGAGGGAACCAAAGAGGAGAAAGTCCAAGATCTCTTCCGGAGTAAGACCCAGTGTCTCCAGGCACTTGATGCAGGGTGCTGTGTAACTATGGACCCCACTCAAGACAGGCTGGCCAGCAGTCAAGAACCCTCTCATGTGAAATCTGCTTGTGAAGCTCATGTAGAGTGGGAAAGGGGAGCAGAGATAAGAGCAACACAGTTTCTCAATGTTCTTCCCCAGGCGGTGCCCTCAGAACAAGACACACTTCCAGCCCTCTCCATCGGCGAGCTGAGGCACAGCCAGGAAATAGATCCAGTTATCAGGGAAGTCCTGCCACTCATTCAGAGGGGTGAGCCACCACCTAGGCGAGGGAGGAGGAGGTTAGCTCTTACGACCCAGACACTGTGCAAGCAGTGGCATCATCTAAAAGTCCAGGACGGAGTCCTATATAGGGTAACCAAAGACCCATTAAGCAGAGAGAAGAGGTATCAGTTTGTGCTGCCTGCTAGCTTGAAGGCCAAAGCTCTCGCTGGTGTGCATGATTTCGCTGGGCATCAAGGGCAGGCTAGAACAGCACACCTCGCCCGACAGCGTTTCTTCTGGCCGCAAATGGGAAGAGACATCAAGGAATATGTGAAATGCTGCCAACGCTGTATCCTTGCAAAGACCCCTGAACCAGCTGCCCGAGCTCCCTTGGAGAGCATTCG
This sequence comes from Coregonus lavaretus, assembly GCF_964263955.1. Classification (NCBI taxonomy): domain Eukaryota; kingdom Metazoa; phylum Chordata; class Actinopteri; order Salmoniformes; family Salmonidae; genus Coregonus; species Coregonus lavaretus. The sequence continues at coordinate 84,078 of NW_028156106.1, read as the reverse complement.
CACTTCGGCACCCATGGAGCTGGTGTGCATTGATTTTTGGAGTGCTGAGGACTGTAAGCAAAGATCTGTCGATGTGTTAGTCATAACAGACCACTTTACAAAATTGGCTCATGCCTTTCCCTGCGTAAACCAAACTGCAAAGCAAATAGCAAAGAAGTTATGGGATAACGTATTCTGCATCTACGGTTTCCCAGAGCGAATACATTCTGATCAAGGGGCCAATTTTGAAAGCAAACTCATAGCTGAACTCCTCAGCCTCACAGGGATTAAGAAAACACACACAACAGCATATCATCCCATGGGAAATGGGCAAACCGAAAGGTTCAATAGGACACTTGGCAGTATGTTGCGTGCCCTACCCCTGACAGCTAAGCAACACTGGGCCCAACAGATACAGACTTTGACTTTTGCGTATAATGCCACCACTCATGAAACAACTGGATATCCTCCATTCTATTTGATGTATGGTCGAGTGCCCAGACTCCCAGTAGACATGGTCTTCAAACAAGTCTTGAGGGATCCAGTCGTGGTGAATTATAAGACCTATGCAGAGAAACTGATGGCGAACCTCCATGTGGCTGCCGACATAGCTCAGCAGCATGCGAGGAAAGGACAGCAACATCAAGCTGATGGCTACAACAAGAGAGTTCGTGGAACCCACTTGAACGTTGGCGACCGAGTTTTGTTAGCTAATAAAGCAGAGAGAGGGAAGAGGAAGTTAGCGGATAAGTGGGAAGCCACTATGTATACCATCATAGACCGGAACCCTCAGACTCACGTTTACAAAGTCAGAGACGAACGTGGGAAAACAAAAGTTGTTCATCGGAATTTGATGTTGGACGTGAGCTTCTTGCCCATGCCAGAACTAAGCGATGAAGAGACGAATGGAGCTGCCTCGGATGTGGCCAGTGAGTTTCAGCCTCCTTCTGTTGATGCTTTGAGTGGCCTAGCAGTAGATGCTTCTGAGGACCGTACATGTTTGTGGTTAAACGCATCCTCTGACTCTGAGTCTATTGGAGAAGCTGATGAGTCTGAGATGGAGAATGAGATGCCCCACTCTCTGTCCAGGAAGTCTGTTCAACTGACACCCACGAGAGCCCAGTCTAAAGAGGTCAGAGGCCAAGGGGAAAATGAATACTCACCTGTGAGAGACTTGTCGGATTCCAGTGACCCCCCTGATTTGCACATGACTGACACTGACTCTGTTGCCCCAATTGATGTTCCTGACTTAGATGAGACAGGGTCTTCGGACATCAATTCACCTGTTACACTGATTGATAGTCAGATACCCTCCCAAGTACAAGGGTTTGAAAGTCAGGTTGTCAGAACACGTACTGGCAGGGTTGTTAAGGCAGTCGATCGCTTGATAGAGAACATGGTGCAAAAACCACTCACCAAGGGTTTTGTTACAGGAGTCAGAAGGTCACTGTCTTTCCGTTCTTTATTTTAGATACATTTTTGAGATTGAGATATTTTTCTTTATTACCAGTAGTATGACCTGAGTCATGAGATGTTCATAATGGAGGGAAAGTGTTCCAAGATTTCATATGATGTATAAGGCATCATATTCACTAGAAGGGGCAGTAGCCTGATCAACTGCTGTTTTCTTTTAACTTACTTTGTAAGTAGCTTTATACGCTGTATATGGGAAATGGAGTCCCAGGGCTATCTTGGACCAAGTGGACAAGAGTTTTATTCTATATGTTTTTGGTTATTTTCCACCCTCGAAGTGTGAAGGATTTTGGTGAAATTAAAGAGGGGTGAATGTAACAGGTCAAAGAATTACAGATTTTTGCAACCGTTCATTTTCTATTTTTTATTTTATTTTGTGAGTTGATTTCACCAAAATATTGTATTGTTCAGCATTTCGTGTAGTCTACAGATATTGGGAGAGTTAGTTGTGTAAGTGCGCCCTCTAGAGTTGGTTTGGTTATATGCGGAGGGAGGTCATGCTTTTCTCAGTCTGCATTGTACTCGGCTGGGAGAGGTATGTATTCACTTCGGCGTGACATAAACTTGATATACCTGTTAAAACTAAAACGTTTCAGTGCACATAGTAACTTGTATGTATATTATATGATGAGTGTACGTACATTTAATCAAGCTGTGTCGTGAATTTAGCCATTTTTGAGAGTTGAGAAATTGCTAACTTAGCTAACCTCGTGTTCTGTTTAGCTCTAAGTTAGCAATCATCATTCTATCCTCTTGTATGAAGCTCACGTTGTTCTTTTTATGTTAGGCGGATTCTGGTCGAGGGTAGAGTTTTGAACATTTTCTCTCTTTGATGTTGAACAGGTATGTATTCCCTATATCAGGTTAAAAATGTGTTCATTTAAAATGTTTTCATGTATTGATTAGTGTTTAATGGCACTGAAAAGCTCAAATGTGAAGGATTACATGTTGCTTCGTGCATATTACTGTATGTATTACCTATTTGAAAGATGGTTTATGTCATGTTGCACAGTATTATGTAAAGGCTAAAAGCTCAGAGTTTTTGGCAGAGATAACATGAATATGACACATACATAAGATATACACCAGATGCAATGTTTATTTTCCAATGATGTTGTATTTTATTCCTTGTATTTTTGAATGTGATTATATTGAGTCTGCATTGTACTCGGCTGGGAGAGGCGGATTCTGGTCGAGGGTAGAGTTTTGAACATTTTCTCTCTTTGATGTTGAACAGATTGAGAGGGTTGTACACAATAAAGTGCCTTCAAGTACGCCAGTGTCTTGTCTTCAGTGCACCGGAACACAACGCAGTAGTCGGCAACGAGCAGACCGCGCCGGCTACATTGGTGCCGTGACCCGGATATCTTCGCTTCAGATCATCGCCAGGGTGATCGCCGGTGGTTGCTGTGACAAGTAGGAACCTCTTCGGAACGTTGACAAGTATAAGGGCAAACATTAATGTGTAAATTGTAGCTCTTAATTGCTTACCTCAGCTACTTCTATCATTGTACCATTTTTCTTTTCTTTTTCTTTTTTTTCATATTCACATGTTCTGGTGATTCACATATCATTACCATAGTCTATTACAACTTTCTATTTTTTTTTTAAATGGCTGATGGTAAGGATGCGCAGACACCATTTAGTGTTGGAGATGCTGCAGGGGTAAGCCTGGGGAGGGGCAGGTTTATGAGTATGGTGGAGAGCACGCCGGTTAGGGGTGCTGGTATACTAGGCAGACCTGTACTCTCGTCCACACGCTTACGCACTGATGAATATTCCCCCGCACCACACATGCATAGCTTAGGAGATGCTCCAGACATTGCAAGCAGCGTTAGTTCAGTGGGCTGTCCTGCATTTTCATACACTCACACCCAAACAGATGAACATTCTCCACGTCAGCCAGTGTCTAGTTCACATGTGAGTTCTGCAGACCTAGGGAGTCTCATCACACAGTTAGCTCATGAAATAGGAGAGAACATTGCTAGCCAATTACAGAGATCTGTTGGTAGTGCAGATAACCAAACCACTCCTACGCCTAGCCTGAACTTAGGATATGGACAGTCTGATTTGAACATGACAGGAGTAAAGTTAGTCATGAAGACAGATGTCAAAGAGCCGCCGTACTTCAGGGGTGATGGAACAGACAAACACACAGTGCACGAGTGGGAAGAGATTATGAGCGTTTACCTGAATAAGAGGGGTGTACACCCGCAAGAGCACTCCCAGGAGATAATGTCAAGACTAATGGGAAAGGCTAGAGACATTGTTAAAGTTACCCTGCGCAGTATGCCATCGCTGCAGCCAGCTGAGAACTCCAAGCTCGTCTTTGATATTCTGAAACAACATTTCAGTGAGTTAACCTACTCCTCTATGCCTTTAGCAGATTTCTATAACACACTTCCTCTGGCCGGAGAAAGTCCCATGGACTATTGGATACGCTTGAACAAGGCTGTGGATGTCGCAGATGAGTGTCTGAGAAGGCAGGGGCGAAACATTGAGGACCCCTCTCACGAAGTCACAATGATGCTGGTGAAACACTGTCCCGACCCCGCTCTTGCAAGTGTCCTAAAGTGCAAAACAGCTGAAAAGTGGACAGCAAATGAGATTCATGAACACCTCGTTGAACATCAGAGAGAGGCTAGAACAATGTGTCAAGCCAAATCTTATCGGCCAAAGAACATTGGTGCACATGCTCAGGCATTAACCACAGAGACAGTCGCTGCTGAAAACCCAACAGACCTTACTGGTTACCCAAAGGCAATGGGGCTTCCATCCTCTCCTCAGACAGAGAGCATCTGCATGCAGTCTCTCATTGGCTTGCTGGACCGTGTGCTAGAGCAGACGGCACACACAACAGCAGTCGTGCCACCAAGCAGGGGGCCAGCAGCCATTGTTCAGAGTAGATGTAAAGTCTGTCAGTCTGCCGAACATTCAACTACTGCACACTGTAGACAGGCGAACCTCTGTATGGGCTGTTACAAGCCCGGCCACTGGAAGAGAGAATGCCAACAGCGCCGGCCAAGAATTAACGCTCAGCCACAGTTAGCGCACACACAACCTAACTCTGAGCAAGTTGGAGCCAGTTTAAACTAGATAGCTCACATACGGAAAGGGGATGTGTGAGCGTTGAAGATTCAACCCTTGAAGAAAGTGAAGAATTGAAGGAGATGTATGTCAATGTCTGTAAAGCAATGTCTGATAATTGCACGGTAATTGTTCAGAATATTCACAGAGTTGAGACGTTCAGTGAGTTATTTCACGCACCGGTGACAGTTAATGGCTGTGCTCAGTTGCAAGGGCTCCTCGATACAGGCTCAATGGCCTGCACGATAAGTGAAGAGGCAGAGCAGAGACTACTATCGGATAGCGTCTTGACCCCACATCAAGAACTCTCACAGCATATCATCCTTGTTGGCTGTGGAGGAGTACAAGTGCGCCCCAAGTGCATGTATGACATGGAACTAAGTCTGTATGGGGTAAAGTGCATGGTCCCAGTTCTGGTGATCGCTGGTCAGAAAGACGACATAATAGTAGGCACCAACATGTTGAAACGTGTACTGCATCAGCTGAAAAACGAGAACAGTTATTGGACACTTATCTCGAGCAACACAAAAGGGTCTCCAGATGGCGAACAGTTTCTAGAAATGATGACCAGTCTCACAAGATGGAGGGGTGAAGATGTCCCAGGAAAAGTAGGGACAGTGAAGCTAACTCAGGCGGTGACTCTCCTTCCCAAACAAGAGTACCTGCTGTGGGGAAGACTGCCAAGTAATATACCCAAGTCACCTGGGAGTACAGTTATGGTGGAGCCTACAACCTCCAGGTGTGTGCCTCGGGGCATTATGGTGGGGAGAGTGGTAACACCGCTATGGGGAGATGGCTGGACTCCCATGAAAGTCACTAATATCTCAGACAAACCACTCACACTGAAAAGGAACAGCAAGCTTGCGGACGTCTCTACTTGTGTTGCAGCTGAAGATCTCACACTGTTCCAGGGTTCCTGTCAGAGTGATGCTGGCTCTGTTGGAGTGACTCATGTGAAACAGGACGACAACGGTGACCTGAAAGACAGACTGCAGAAGTCTGGTCTAGGAAATGTCGATATTGATCATTGTGAAGCGAGCCCCTCCACCAAGCTCCAACTTGTGACATTGCTGGAGAAATATCAGGATATATTTTCAAAGCATAATCTTGACTGTGGAGAAGCCAAGGGCTTTGCCCATAGGATCCGCCTCACTGACGACCGTCCCTTCCGTCTTCCATATCGCAGAGTGCCGCCAGCCCACTATCAAAAGCTGCGCCAAGTTCTCACCGAGATGGAGGAACAGGAAATCATACGGAAATCAATGAGTGAATATGCTTCTCCACTCGTGATGGTTTGGAAAAAAAATGGCGACCTCCGGATATGCACAGACTTTCGATGGCTGAATGCAAGAACTATCAAGGATGCTCATCCTTTGCCCCATCAATCGGACTGCTTGGCTGCCCTTGGCGGTAATGCTGTCTTCAGCACCATGGACCTCACGTCTGGATTTTATAACTTGCCCATGCATGAGGAGGACAAAAAGTATACCGCCTTCACAACACCATTAGGCCTGCACGAGTATAACAGAATGCCACAGGGGCTTTGCAACAGTCCAGCGTCCTTCATGAGGATGATGATGAGTATCTTCGGCGATCTTAACTTCAGCAGTCTCTTGTGCTACCTAGATGATCTCTTGATATTTGCCCCCAATGAACAGCAGGCCCTCAGCAGATTAGAGGTTGTTTTCCAGAGGCTACGGGAGCACAATCTAAAGTTGAGTCCAAAGAAATGCCATCTGTTGCGGAGATCTGTGAAGTTTCTCGGACACATCGTTGACAGTGACGGTGTTGCTGTTGACCCAGAGAAGGTCGAGGTCATCACCAAAATGTCAAAGAGGGACTTGATGGAAGATGATGGCTGCACTCCTTCAGTTCGCAGAGTGAAGTCGTTCCTGGGGATGGTATTTTATTACCAACACTACATACCAAATTGCTCCTCCATCGCAAAACCCCTGTTTGCTCTCACAGCTGGCCAGAAACGGAGAGGAAAGGCCGGGAAGTACAGTCAGAATGCGGGAGTCTACAGGAAGCTCAAACCTGCGGATTGGACCCTTGACTGCGATTCCGCTTTCGCCAGCCTTAAGGAGAAGCTCCTGAATTGTGTGGTCCTTAGCCATCCAGACTTTACTAAGCCCTTGGTTTTGTCCATTGATGCGTCTCTTGATGGCCTTGGGGCAGTTCTGTCCCAGATACCAGAAGGAGAAACGAAGGCACGCCCGATCGCCTTTGCCAGCAAGACCCTCACTGGCTCACAAAAGAGGTATCCTGCTCACCGACTGGAGTTCTTGGCGCTCAAATGGAGTGTTTGTGAAAAATTCAGCCACTGGTTGAAAGGCCACACTTTTACAGTGTGGACCGACAATAATCCTTTGACCTATATAATGACCAAACCAAAACTTGACGCTTGCGAACAGAGGTGGGTGGCAAAGCTTTCCCCCTACACCTTCAGTATCAAACACATTCCTGGGGTAAAGAACATTGTGGCAGATGCCCTGAGTAGAGATCCGTTTGCTAAATCAGTGAGCCAAAGGTTGATCAGTGAGCCCTATGGAAGTCTTTTGGCCGAGGCGGAGGGAACCAAAGAGGAGAAAGTCCAAGATCTCTTCCGGAGTAAGACCCAGTGTCTCCAGGCACTTGATGCAGGGTGCTGTGTAACTATGGACCCCACTCAAGACAGGCTGGCCAGCAGTCAAGAACCCTCTCATGTGAAATCTGCTTGTGAAGCTCATGTAGAGTGGGAAAGGGGAGCAGAGATAAGAGCAACACAGTTTCTCAATGTTCTTCCCCAGGCGGTGCCCTCAGAACAAGACACACTTCCAGCCCTCTCCATCGGCGAGCTGAGGCACAGCCAGGAAATAGATCCAGTTATCAGGGAAGTCCTGCCACTCATTCAGAGGGGTGAGCCACCACCTAGGCGAGGGAGGAGGAGGTTAGCTCTTACGACCCAGACACTGTGCAAGCAGTGGCATCATCTAAAAGTCCAGGACGGAGTCCTATATAGGGTAACCAAAGACCCATTAAGCAGAGAGAAGAGGTATCAGTTTGTGCTGCCTGCTAGCTTGAAGGCCAAAGCTCTCGCTGGTGTGCATGATTTCGCTGGGCATCAAGGGCAGGCTAGAACAGCACACCTCGCCCGACAGCGTTTCTTCTGGCCGCAAATGGGAAGAGACATCAAGGAATATGTGAAATGCTGCCAACGCTGTATCCTTGCAAAGACCCCTGAACCAGCTGCCCGAGCTCCCTTGGAGAGCATTCGCACTTCGGCACCCATGGAGCTGGTGTGCATTGATTTTTGGAGTGCTGAGGACTGTAAGCAAAGATCTGTCGATGTGTTAGTCATAACAGACCACTTTACAAAATTGGCTCATGCCTTTCCCTGCGTAAACCAAACTGCAAAGCAAATAGCAAAGAAGTTATGGGATAACGTATTCTGCATCTACGGTTTCCCAGAGCGAATACATTCTGATCAAGGGGCCAATTTTGAAAGCAAACTCATAGCTGAACTCCTCAGCCTCACAGGGATTAAGAAAACACACACAACAGCATATCATCCCATGGGAAATGGGCAAACCGAAAGGTTCAATAGGACACTTGGCAGTATGTTGCGTGCCCTACCCCTGACAGCTAAGCAACACTGGGCCCAACAGATACAGACTTTGACTTTTGCGTATAATGCCACCACTCATGAAACAACTGGATATCCTCCATTCTATTTGATGTATGGTCGAGTGCCCAGACTCCCAGTAGACATGGTCTTCAAACAAGTCTTGAGGGATCCAGTCGTGGTGAATTATAAGACCTATGCAGAGAAACTGATGGCGAACCTCCATGTGGCTGCCGACATAGCTCAGCAGCATGCGAGGAAAGGACAGCAACATCAAGCTGATGGCTACAACAAGAGAGTTCGTGGAACCCACTTGAACGTTGGCGACCGAGTTTTGTTAGCTAATAAAGCAGAGAGAGGGAAGAGGAAGTTAGCGGATAAGTGGGAAGCCACTATGTATACCATCATAGACCGGAACCCTCAGACTCACGTTTACAAAGTCAGAGACGAACGTGGGAAAACAAAAGTTGTTCATCGGAATTTGATGTTGGACGTGAGCTTCTTGCCCATGCCAGAACTAAGCGATGAAGAGACGAATGGAGCTGCCTCGGATGTGGCCAGTGAGTTTCAGCCTCCTTCTGTTGATGCTTTGAGTGGCCTAGCAGTAGATGCTTCTGAGGACCGTACATGTTTGTGGTTAAACGCATCCTCTGACTCTGAGTCTATTGGAGAAGCTGATGAGTCTGAGATGGAGAATGAGATGCCCCACTCTCTGTCCAGGAAGTCTGTTCAACTGACACCCACGAGAGCCCAGTCTAAAGAGGTCAGAGGCCAAGGGGAAAATGAATACTCACCTGTGAGAGACTTGTCGGATTCCAGTGACCCCCCTGATTTGCACATGACTGACACTGACTCTGTTGCCCCAATTGATGTTCCTGACTTAGATGAGACAGGGTCTTCGGACATCAATTCACCTGTTACACTGATTGATAGTCAGATACCCTCCCAAGTACAAGGGTTTGAAAGTCAGGTTGTCAGAACACGTACTGGCAGGGTTGTTAAGGCAGTCGATCGCTTGATAGAGAACATGGTGCAAAAACCACTCACCAAGGGTTTTGTTACAGGAGTCAGAAGGTCACTGTCTTTCCGTTCTTTATTTTAGATACATTTTTGAGATTGAGATATTTTTCTTTATTACCAGTAGTATGACCTGAGTCATGAGATGTTCATAATGGAGGGAAAGTGTTCCAAGATTTCATATGATGTATAAGGCATCATATTCACTAGAAGGGGCAGTAGCCTGATCAACTGCTGTTTTCTTTTAACTTACTTTGTAAGTAGCTTTATACGCTGTATATGGGAAATGGAGTCCCAGGGCTATCTTGGACCAAGTGGACAAGAGTTTTATTCTATATGTTTTTGGTTATTTTCCACCCTCGAAGTGTGAAGGATTTTGGTGAAATTAAAGAGGGGTGAATGTAACAGGTCAAAGAATTACAGATTTTTGCAACCGTTCATTTTCTATTTTTTATTTTATTTTGTGAGTTGATTTCACCAAAATATTGTATTGTTCAGCATTTCGTGTAGTCTACAGATATTGGGAGAGTTAGTTGTGTAAGTGCGCCCTCTAGAGTTGGTTTGGTTATATGCGGAGGGAGGTCATGCTTTTCTCAGTCTGCATTGTACTCGGCTGGGAGAGGTATGTATTCACTTCGGCGTGACATAAACTTGATATACCTGTTAAAACTAAAACGTTTCAGTGCACATAGTAACTTGTATGTATATTATATGATGAGTGTACGTACATTTAATCAAGCTGTGTCGTGAATTTAGCCATTTTTGAGAGTTGAGAAATTGCTAACTTAGCTAACCTCGTGTTCTGTTTAGCTCTAAGTTAGCAATCATCATTCTATCCTCTTGTATGAAGCTCACGTTGTTCTTTTTATGTTAGGCGGATTCTGGTCGAGGGTAGAGTTTTGAACATTTTCTCTCTTTGATGTTGAACAGGTATGTATTCCCTATATCAGGTTAAAAATGTGTTCATTTAAAATGTTTTCATGTATTGATTAGTGTTTAATGGCACTGAAAAGCTCAAATGTGAAGGATTACATGTTGCTTCGTGCATATTACTGTATGTATTACCTATTTGAAAGATGGTTTATGTCATGTTGCACAGTATTATGTAAAGGCTAAAAGCTCAGAGTTTTTGGCAGAGATAACATGAATATGACACATACATAAGATATACACCAGATGCAATGTTTATTTTCCAATGATGTTGTATTTTATTCCTTGTATTTTTGAATGTGATTATATTGAGTCTGCATTGTACTCGGCTGGGAGAGGCGGATTCTGGTCGAGGGTAGAGTTTTGAACATTTTCTCTCTTTGATGTTGAACAGATTGAGAGGGTTGTACACAATAAAGTGCCTTCAAGTACGCCAGTGTCTTGTCTTCAGTGCACCGGAACACAACGCAGTAGTCGGCAACGAGCAGACCGCGCCGGCTACATATACACGCACCTCTACATTAGCCACCATGTATGTTGTTCACTAACACGTCTAAAAGCTACGTATTGCACCTTTTTAGTTGCCTGAAGTCTAGCTTCAATGTTTGTGTGTGTGTATATACACAACCATCTGGCATCATCCACTTCCTTTGAACTATATAGTAACACAGTAAAATGCTTTACAAAGGAGGGGAAAAAGAAACGAGTGATAATATAGGCCGAATAGTAACAAGAATTGTGTTCAGATGAATAATTGACACTATTAGTTGTGTGTAATAATAGCCTTGCATGCAGTCCAGAAAAAACATTGCATGCCAACTTACTTTGAAAGTCCCATGTTGCAGTGCTGCTGAGAGACTCATGCAGAGGCCCAAACTTTACAATGGAGCACGGAGGCCATCTTGTGGTTAAATGTGGGTACTGCACCTCATGGTGAGTCCCTTTCAGCATTTGCTCTTTAGGCCAGCGTTTCCCAAACGCGGTCCTGGGGTCCACAAGGGGTGCGCGTTTTGCGTTTTGCCCTAGCACTCCACAACTGATTCTAATACTCCCAGCTTGATGATGATGAGTTGATTATTTGAATCAGCTGTGTAGTGCTAGGGCAAAAACTCCCAAAATGTGGCCCGAGTTTGGGAAACCCTGCTTTAGGCTAATACTAGCCTATTAGGATGACTTGGTTCGATCGCTTTAATGGCAACTGCTGAACTCTGGTTTCACTAATTACTTGTCCCAGGTCACCATTATGAATCCAATAGCAAAACAAATGTTTCAAAATAGCTCAATAGTGAAAAAAGGCCAGGAAATGATGGGTTCTCAGCAATATTTCACCAACAACCAATCACTATTCACGCATAGACATTAGGATCATCAACAAATATTCCTAAGTCATACTACAAAAGGGTTGTAACGAAATGGATTTGTCTGTTCAATGCAAGTTCAACGTCAAAGAAAAAGTGCATCACCACAACAAACGTGTCTTTAGATACACTGTAAAAAATGACTTTGTGGAATGTACTCAAGCTATTACAGTCAACAAAAGCACACGTCATATTGTTGAGTAGATCTTTTTGCTTGTTTTTATGAGTAGATAAGCTTGAGTAAGTTGAGTTGATGTGGTCCAATACATTGAGTAAAGATGATAGAGACGTAAAAAGGATTATATTACGTTGATTCGACTCAAATAGACATTGTGTTATTTTACCTGAATGATTCATCCTATTATGTATTTAGACCAACTTACTTTGGATTCACTCAATCACATCCCTTAAGAGAAAAGGTATCCGGACACCGGGAATCCATTTATTTAAACATCAACGGTTTGCAAAACATCTGTTATTATGAGTTGACAAATTACGTAATTGCAATCAACACTGCAGGTAAATCATGATTGCTGCAGGTAGGCAACACCGTAGAAATAGGAACTACAACACTAACAACAAGTGACATTTACTCCTGATGTACTGACTGACCTGTTGCAACCTCTACAACCACTGTGCTTATTATTTGACCCTGCTGGTCATCTATGAACGTTTGAACATCTTGGAGAAAAATGTGTGAAACCACTGCCTATATGAGGAGCTGTCGTTGTTTGTTTTATTACCACATACTTATGGAAATTGCACCGGTTGAGAGATGATGGCTCTCTTGTGCCTACGGTGAAGGGTACTTCTGATCCAGCAGGTGGTGCTAAGATCCCTCCCTATATGACTTGAATGATGAGTTGATTTATTCCTTATAGCTCCTAATGATTTTAAGGCCAGTGTTGGCAAACATTACTTGTGCTCCAGCAGGTGGCCATGACATCCCTCCCTATATGACTTGACTGACCAGTTAGTTGATGGACTCCTTATAGCTCCTAAATTTAATGATTTTAAGGCCAGTGTTGGCAAACATGACTTCTGCTCCAGCAGGTGGCCATGAAATCCCCCCCTATATGACTTGACTGACCAGGTAGTTGATGGACTCCTTATAGCTCTTAATGATCTCAAGTGTCTGTGTTTTTATGTGGTTAGGAGTTTTGCTCACTGCGTGTCCCCCTTCCATTTCAGTGTTTCCCAACTCCAGCGGTAGAGTAGGCTACCCCCAACAGGACCCATTTTTCTTGTAGGCCTGGACAGCCACAGCTGATTGAACAACCTGTCACCTAAATTACCAAGTCCTCAATGAGTAGAATCAGGTGCAACAACAACAACAACAACAACAACAACAACAACAATATGAGGAGAGGGACACAGTGTACTAGCTGATCTCCCAGTTGTCACAGTTTGGCCTTGTGTTCCACATAGCCTATATCAGTATTTGAGTATGTTTCCCGCGCACGTTAGTTGCTTTCACGTCATCTTTGAAATCGCTCCTCCCTAGTCCCCTAGAACGAGCGCCCTCCCCTTTGCAACGCCTCCGAACATATAACAGAGGCGCGCTTTCTGTGCCGCCGGCCTCAATCAGGTCGACCAAACGCAGATAATAGCGCACCGCGCACCGGCGCTGAAATCATTCATTCACTTGAACTCAACTAGCGAACACACCATGTCCGGAAGAGGCAAAGGCGGCAAGGGACTCGGAAAAGGAGGCGCCAAGCGTCACCGCAAAGTTCTCCGCGATAACATCCAGGGAATCACCAAACCCGCTATCCGCCGTCTGGCTCGCCGCGGCGGCGTGAAGCGTATTTCCGGTCTGATCTACGAGGAGACCCGCGGTGTCCTGAAGGTGTTCCTGGAGAACGTGATCCGTGACGCAGTCACCTACACCGAGCACGCCAAGAGGAAGACCGTTACCGCCATGGACGTGGTCTACGCTCTGAAACGTCAGGGACGCACCCTGTACGGTTTCGGCGGTTAAACCCACTCTCTTCGGAACCTCAACACCCCGACTCGAACCCAAAGGCTCTTTTAAGAGCCACCCACATCCGCTTAAAATGGGCCCATTCCATGTAGTGTTATATATAACAACAAATGTTTAGTATGCAATTTAGTAAGAAAGTATGAGCCACTTCGAGTGGACAGGGAGTATTAATTAGAGGATTCTAATGTCCCGTCCACTTTTAGCGCACAGAGGGAGGCCTATATCTGACAGTGGCAAAGTGTAAGAACGTTATTATTTTGGGTCAAGCAATAGTGGAATTTGGACAACATAAAGCCACCACGAGTCGGTAGACGTGGCTCGAAAAGAGGGGGACAGCGCGCACACACACACACACACAGTCCAAAATGGGAGCCCTATGTCTGACGGTGCCAAAGTGGGCAATTCTATCACCAGCATTATTTGGCACAACAATCGTGCCATTTGGACACCTATTAAAGCCCCCCTTTTGAAACACACAATTCCCCATCGGTCACAGAGCATAGGCTATAGAGAGGAGGGAGGGAGGGAGGGAGGGAGGGAGGGAGGGAGGGAGGGAGGGAGGGAGGGAGCAAGCAAGCAGGGGAGTGTCTACGGCCGCTGACTTTGCTTAGCTTCCTCTTCATAAGACGGGTAAGCGCCCTTCACC